>NW_006263440.1:1150916-1152206 GCF_000469605.1 Apis dorsata
ATATTTACAATTTTCGAAACTTTCGCCGCGCGGGAAATATTTCCAACGATACATCAGTTTTTTTTTCCTTTCTTTTCTAATCGTTCTTTCCTTTCTGTCTCTCTCTCTCTCTTTCTCTTTTTTCTTTTCTTTTTTTTTTTTTTTTATATATATATTTTATTTTATTTCGATACACACCGAAAAACACAGAAACGCATCCATCGTTCGACGATGCGTCTTCGAAATGTAAAATCGACCGTGCTGCTGGCAGCTGTCGCCATTGCCGGTGCAACCAGTTCCTGGCGCCTCGTGTTTTTGACACGACGATTTGCGTCGATCTGCCAATATGATACTCCACGATTGATTATTTATCAATTCAGCGGTACGAGCATCAATTTACACCGTATTAATTTATTTCCGCGAAACGATCTATTCGCGGATTCGTTCGAATTATTCATAGCTCTTTCGAGGAAGAGAGAGAGAGAGAAAGAGACAGAAAAAAAGAATAAATAAAAAGATAATTCAAGTATGATTCAGGGATCGATTTATAATAGATCAGATTGCTTGTTCTGGTAATATTGAAAACTTTGCAAAAAAAAAAAAAGAAAGAGAAAAGTTAAAATAAACGATTGATTCTACCTAAAGCATCAAAAGTAAAATTTGAAAGTAATTTTAAGTAAAAAATTTAATCAATTTTTAATCGAACAACATTTCCATCACCTCGTGATATTTATGATATTTGAACTTTCCGATACTTTCGTATCGTTAAATTTAATTAAATATTCCTTGCGAAGCTCGACAAAAAAACCCTCCCTTCAATTTAACGGCCAACTTTCAGTCGTTTATTAAATACAAATGTAACGCTATACCCGTTACAGAATTCGGAATAATATATGCACACGTTTCGTGTATTAAATATTCATGGCGACGCGTCCAATAAAATTATTTCGAGAATTTCCCGTAAATAATGTAACTAAATTCTCGTTAAAAAAAATATACACTATATTATATTTCGCATTAATTCGCGCGAAACCATCCTCTGAAAACGAAATCGACGAATTTTCTTCGTTTTTTTCGAAGCGTTTCGAAGAGGAAAGTCTTCCTCCTTTCGACTCTTGTCGACAGTGCAGAGGCAAGCGACCGATTCGTCGCCGTGAATCTGTGCAACTGTTGCCAACCCGATCACTCCTTGAACCGAAATAATATGGTATGTTGCTCACGCGTGTCCCGAATCTAGGTTATCCTATATCGTGGCTACGCTCCACTCACGAGTGGCAGCCACCAGCTTGAACAATTATTGGCACACCTCCC
>NW_006263440.1:1152359-1156055 GCF_000469605.1 Apis dorsata
TCGGCTAATTTAAATTCCTCCTTCTCCATCCCCCTTGGGATGTTGCTCGATCGATCAACATTTTTTTCCAAATATCGTTACGAGATCGTGACGAACAAGAAAGGGGGGTGATTAAAAAAACGATCGAAAGTCACCCGTGATTGCACGCAGGCTGTTCTCATTAGCTCGACCACTAGCCACCTCGATCACGATCATACCGCGTTTCCGCTCGGATGCATTGTCGCAATGGCCTTCGTGCCTTCCGCTCGCATGCGATTCACGGTACACCCGGGCATAGGGGACGCGTTACGAATGTAATTTCATGGGGCCGCAACCACCGGTGGCCTCGTCGTGTAATGTCTCCTCCAGTTGGAGCAACGTCTACTTTCCTTATACGCCTTGCCGAGTAATTAAATTAATTACATTTATCCCCCAACCTCTCTGATCTATATCCTCCCTCCAATTACAACTACCGAAATTCCAAACACCTTTTCCACTTTTTTAAAAGAAAAGAAAAATTTTCGAGGGTTTTCGTCGGGAACGATTTGATAGGGTGGTAAATTTTTGGAAAAAATTCGCGACAAACGGGACGCGTGTCCTCGATCGGATCCAGAATTCACCGCGTCGGCGAAAACGGTGGCTGCGAATTCCTTGGGCGTTTCACACGTTTCGAGCTCGTTCGTCGATCGAAGGGAACGAGGGCAAGAATTTCGATAAACCGGCGGGTGCGAATTCAAAATTGGGACGGTCTGTCGTGGGAAGAGGATATTGGATGGAAGGAGGTTAAAAACATGTACGAATGTACGCGCGCGCTCAAATCCTCGACGTGATCGCGGAGCATTCGAATTTCAATCCACCCCTGGCGCGAATCCTAAGCGAATTAAAGGGGGATCTAGGGGGAAGCGTTGGTCACGGATTTAAATAATTGAAATAAACTGGGAGGCGAACCGTGTCGGTGTACCGCGACGCCCTCAAACGAGCTTTGAGGCGATTACTTCTCGTCCTTGAACCTTGGAGAATCGTTTTGGAGAGCTTTCGCAGGGAACTTTCCACGAAATTTGTTCGCGTTTCGAGCGGAATACGGATATGTTATTATATATATTTTATAATTTGTCTGATCGCAATCAAAGGAATCGAAATTGGAAGGAAGGAAACTCATTCGAATCTATCCATCGCGAAATTCATTCTCGAACCGTTCAACTTCGCCTTCTCGCGGCAATGATCAAAGAAGCCTGGCCAACTTTTCTCGAGAGCGAAGTTTCGTGCCTCGGGACTATAAGGACGAAACGGTAAGACAAGATACGGATGACAGATGAAATTTGAGTTATTAACTTCCCGCTTCCTTCCACAATTTCTCTGTAACGCGCAGCGATATTTCGTAACTCGGCGAAAGATACATCGTTTCAACGCCATTTTCGCCAAGAGTCGTACCAGATGATCGAGAAGTTTCTGTTATTTCAATTATTGCAGATCAAAATCGCGTATATATACGAAAACTTACAATTAAAAATGATCGTACAATTTGTGGAATTTAATTACATTATCTGCAAATCGAATTTGTCTCTTAATACGCGTTTCTTTTAATATCTGACAGTTCGAGGTTTGATTAAAATTTTGCTTCGATGTAGATTTGTGCCGACCACATCGTCTTCAAGCGATCTTGATTTTCTTAAAATCACATTTTCCATAATCGTTTCTCCATAAATTCCATAAATCCTCGGATCTTCCATCATGTATCGAAATTCAAACGCTCCAATATACCGGATCCATCCGCAAAAACTTTTCATGAAACGAAAAGTCATCTCGTTGAAAGATCGAAGTGGATACGCCGCGCGTGTAAATGGACGGTGAATAAGCGCGAAATAATCCAGTCCCCGTGTAATATCGGATTGCAGAAAGAGCTCTCTCTCTCTCTCTCTCTCCCCTCGTAATCGAGGATTAAAATAATTTCTGATAAGCGGCCGCGGTTTTATTGGCTCGTTAATTACACTCCGCACTTGATATCCCGGCTTTCGACGCGTGCGATTCTCCCGAATCGAACGTGGAAATTATCTGGTGAGGTCTCCGCGATTTGTTACGAGTTTAATTGATAATTTATCACCGCGTTATTTCGATGTCCTGGCTGACATGTGTTTAATCGGCGATTTAATTACGAATTCGAGACGAACGTTTTTCGAAACGTTTTTCAAGATCGTCACTCTCGGCTGAAAATGATCGATTCGATCACTACGACATAGGAAATATGAGACTCGGAGACTTGGAGAAAGTGCGTAGGAAAGGAGGACGTTCAAGTACGAACGAAATTTTATAAAAATAATTCAAGTAAAATTTCGTTCCCAGTTTTTCGTTCCCAGTTTATCGTTCCCGAAAATGATCGCAATATATAATAGAACCGAAGCGAATTAATAACAATTAATTCTCTTTCGTTTTCCCCTCCTCTTCGTCGTTTCCAAATCCATCCCTATCAGAGAGTTTGAATAAGCGGCTCTATTCGCTCGTAAATACGCGCAGTTTTGAGGCAATTGTTCGGGCGGGATAAACAGGGCGGCGAAGAGGGAGGGAAAGGGGGAGGGAAGAGTCGAAACGGTCGTTGAAATTCATTTCAAATTTTGTTTGATGTTAAACAGGTTGACGGTGGAGGACGGCGGAACAAATTTTGAGCGGAATGTAATTTCGGGGGCCAATGCAGTTAACCGGGGAATTTGCCGGGAGTTATAATAAATTACCGAAATTCGTTGACACTGAGGGATGGTTAAAATAAATAGAAGGGAGGGAGGGGAAAAAACTTGCACCTGCGAGAGCGCCAAGCGGCGCGGATGTAATTAAAAAGGCCGCCCCCTGTTTACCGTTGTATAACCGATGTTCGAGAAATTTATGGGCCTTCTCTCCCCCTCCCCCCTCTCCCCGATTAAAAATGGTCGGATCATCGGAGTATTCGATGAACTCGAAAAATATCCACGGCAATAACGGCTAATTAATACGCGAAACGACGGCGGGTATTCGTGCCGTCGTCGTTTATCGTCGTTCGACGAAAATGCAGTTTACGATCCCCCCCTTTCCCTGATTGCCTGCGTATCTGAAGCTAATTTTATCGCTATTCATCTCGATATTCACCACGTTTCGCTCGATTCGAAAATTTCTAAAATCCAAATTTAAATTCTTCCCCTCTCTTTCTTTTTCCGGAAAGGGGAATCGAAAGAAATTTGATTATTCAGAATTCAAAGAAGGAGTTATCTCGACCATGTGACAATAATAGTTTAGAACAACCGAGTTCTGTTCAAGTTTAGAGAATGTTGTATTTTCCCTCTTCCAACGTTCCTTACGCGTTCAGCTGTGGTGAAAAGTTCCACTCGCGCCTCTCCAATCGTAAATCCCTGAAAAAGTTTGTGGACCCTCGCGTGGTCCTTCCGCGAATCACCTCCGTCTCCTGCTTTGAGGAAGGGGTGACAGATATTCATAGGTGTCAAAACAACGGATAACTCGTTAGATGAGGCGAGAGCGTTGCGGAGGGGTACCACGACGATCGAAATCTCCCCCGATTAAATTAAAATTACGAGGATATTTCATCCCTCGACACGAATTGGACTGACGATCGAAAAAGTTTTCACCTCCTCGATCCCGTACTAGTATCTCACTTCACGGGAAAAATTATTTAACTTCGTAAAAAAAAAAAAAAGTTGCGAGCTCGAGGGAGGGGGAAGGGAATTCGGTGGTCGT
>NW_006263440.1:1156234-1159147 GCF_000469605.1 Apis dorsata
TGGACGTTCGTTCCGGGTCGAAAAAGTTGCACCGCAGGGGGTGGACTCAGCCCCCTCCCCTCACTCACCCTGTCGTTTCGACACTTCGCCACGTTGCACCCCGTCCGCAACATTTCCGGCAAAGTTTCGCGACCAGCCGCGAACGTTCGACGACGTGATTAGTCGCGGGGGGAGGCGGGGATAATTTACGAGGGTCGGGCGGGACGAGAAGGGAAAATTCGAGGAGGCGGCGCGGCGGAAAAATAACGTTCCACGCGACGGGAATAATCGAGTCGATGCAATTATCCTCTTTCTCTCTCCTCTTCCTTTCTTCCCGCGTCAGAGATCCCGGGAAAATTCGTATACGGTTTTTCCTGTCGCACGAAAAAACTTTCTCTTCCCGTCTCTTCTGCGTAAAAGAGGATCGTAAAACTGTTGGTTCGTCGTACCCGGGTAAAAATCGACCAAAAATATATATCCTTCCACGTGCACAGGCTTCCTCGATGACACAGGATCCGATTTCTAAACGTATAATATATTATTCTACTCTTTTAAAACAAGTAAGTTTAATTTTTATTCACCTCTCTTTTCACTTTTCTTTTATCATTCTCGATCTTCGACTTCAACATATCCGTTCTTAAATCTTTCTCGTGGTTGTATTACGATTAGGGAGAAATCAGTCTTCGATCGGACGAGAGAATAACCGAATCGGAATAATTCGAAGCGGAGGCTCGGACAGAAACGAGTAGAGAAACGAGGAATTGGATTTTCGAAGGCGAGTGAAAAGTTGGGCGAAACAAAATTTGCACCCTGGCGGGGACGCAACTATCGGAATACTTGGATTCGTTTGGACGGGCGGGGCGTCCGGCCGCGTGGTGAAATTTTCGACATTCCGCTCGGCCGCGTCACCGCCAATTCGAAAGTTTCGCGGGGGCGAAAGTTGTAGCCCCGTTTCCGGTTTCTGCCCCGACCACCACCGACGAACAATGAACCCCGCGACCCTCTTTACTTCCGCTTTTACGAGGCGCCGATCCCGCTTGTTTCCCGGGGAAAATCGAGCCGTTAGCTCGTTTCACGGCCCTCCCCGTGTTGTAAAACAACCGTGAAATACGCCCCGAGCACCGAGCTTACGATCCTCGCCGTTACGATTTACGAAGTAACGCGTGTTTACGAAGAAACGCGAGGTAAGAGATGGAATTGGAATTGGAAATGTTTTCTTTCCAACCGTCGAAGGTATCCGCGAGTTCAGATCAGAGAATAGATCGAAATCGAAGAATTAACGTAAAAGTATGTATATATGTATCGGTTTTTTTTAATAATTCAAATTAAATTAAATTTAGTTTATCGAATACGTATCTGAAAGTAGATCACGTTGGTGATTGGTTAAGGATGAGGTAGTTGGTTATATTAAATTAATTTTTGAGTTTCTAAAAGTTTTCGATTCGTTGTAGTTATAAATTTGGATTTTCGGTCATCGATTTTATAAATTATTGCATTTATTTTCAGTTTTGTCTTTGTGTATATAGAGATTGATATTTATAGAAACGTATGGAGTTTTTAAATATAATCTTTGAATTTGTAATCTCGATATTATTATCCTTCTCTATGGATAAAGGTTTTTGAATCTTGCACAGTACATTGAGTGAATATCATCGAATTGATTCTAATTATCCATTTCAAACGAACGTAGAAAATGAAAATGTCTCGATTTTTTATTCTTCTCAATGGTTTTCTCTCCGGTCTCCTTCTCCACGAATTTAATGCCACCTAAAAGAGTCGTTTCGACATCAAGCTTGCTCATCGAGCGGGGAAACCAAAGAACGGGGGTTGGAAAGAAAGGAGGAAAAAAAAAAAAGAAGAAGAAAAGTCGACGGGATGGGAGATCGTGGGAAACGCGGAGAACTCCCATGGAAAAATTTTAAAATTCCTCTCCCTATTGAGAGATCGCGGAAACCGGAGAGGGACGGGGAAACAAAGTCGAAAGACCGAAGAGAAAAGTAGTGAAAGGGGAAAAAAAAAAGAAAAAAAGAGAAATAACGAAAGTTCGAACTGCGGGTGACGTGCAAGATATTAAACAAGATCCCCTACGCCCTCGATTCTCGACCTATTGATAATTATCTCGTTACCTCCGCCTACCCTCCACCTAAATTTCCCCCATTTTTGCCTATCGCACGCGTGATTTCGGTTTTTTACGACGATTTTACGAGCGACGGGAAATTAATTTTCCCCTCTCGTGTATACCGCAAACCTCGAAAACTCTCTCTCTCTTTCACTCTCGTCACCCCAATCGCAACCCTTCCACCCTTCATCCTCCTCTCCTCTTTTTTCCCACTTCTCTCCTTTTCCCTTCACTCGACCCCCTGGATCTCTCAGCCTTGATCCCCTCGACGCACACGGTCTTTTACAACCGCGCTTTTCGCGTTCAATGTTATCTTTACCACCCCCGTGTACATTCCGCCTGCAGCGTGGCGATCGCAACGAACGATAAATTATCGCACGAGAACGCGCCATTATCGTTACACGTACTCCTTGCGCGGGCGGCCTCCCTCTCTTTCGTTCCTCCGTCTCTCTATCCGCAACGCATCTCTATCTCCCTGAATCGGTACGGGCGGAGATTAATTAGAATCCGTGCATACACAAGGATTCGTCTTTACGTCCGTCGACCGATGAAATATTCACGACACGCCGCGAATGGTGCTGCTCGCCTTGTTTGCCCCGGTCAGATACAAATCGCGTGGACCTTCGGTGAAAAAGAAAAGCGGATTGAAACTGGGAAACTGGGTCGTCCACCGATATTATTCGAGTGTACTCCTCGGTTAATCTTCGTCCGGAGCTTTGGTCGAGGCTTGGTCGTTCCATCGAGGCCCATTGAATCCCGATTAAATACGAGAGGGTAGAATAATTTCTTTTTTTTTTTTTTCCTCCGCTCGAATC
>NW_006263440.1:1159269-1165346 GCF_000469605.1 Apis dorsata
GAGATATTCGTTATATTTCCTCCAAATTCCAAATTCGCGTGAATTCGAATTCTCTTCTCTTTTTTCTTATTATTGTTCGATTGTTCGCAACGTTGTTTATCAAACGATAATTCGATAATTCGAAGCGGAACGAAATTATTGTTATTTATATACGTAAAATTCCTTAATCAATTTGGAGCGAAGAGATGTTCGTGCGAAAGAAGAACCGTTGTCTCGAGTGGACGAGTGTACTTTTCACGCCTCGATTAAGGATGCTCGATTATCCTCGATTATCCTATTTCTCGCTCTGTGATTAGCGTCTCGCGGTAACCTCGGTTCACGACTTGGAAGGGACGGAGCGGGTATCGAAATTAAAAGGCGACGAGACAGCGTATTATACGTCGTAGACAGCATCGTGACACCGTGGCATGAATATGTATGACGCGAAACGGACGCGTGTAACAGCCTCGTCCTCGTCCCCTTGGTTACGTATTCACGAATTTATAACCGCGGAACCGACGACGGAGTTGTCGGAGATCCTTGCGTCGATTGTCCTCCGCCCCCGCTGCGAGGACACACACGCTCCTCTCCCAAGGTATTTTCAGAGGGCGGTGGCCCGGAAACGCGTGGCTTATAATCAACGCGCGACGATTCTTTCGAAAAGGTTCTTTCGAAATGGATAAATGGAACATTTTCGCGTGAAACTTTAATGGAAAATACGAAATTCATATCGATTCATTGAATAAATTAGAAGGAAGAATTATTTCGGATCTCTCTGAGTAGATTAGTTTTATCACGAAGATTTCAACATTTCAACTCCGCTAGAATAGAAAAATTATTAGTTTCTCTAGAAGAGGAGAAATATATAGCGTTATAATGCGCATTATTTCCTCGATTAAATACACGTAGCCAGGGGCGGAGCGCAGCTTTTTCTTCGTTTTATCCCCGGTTTCCTCCCCTCGAGTGAGAAGAAGGAGGCTTTGCGGATTATCAAAGATAATAGTTTCATCGTTTAATTACGTACGGAGGAGGTTGGTCATTTCGATATTCTCCACTGGTCTTCTATCCCCCGCGATTCAACGTAATTTTTCGTAAGCGGAACACGAATTACACCCCGTCCACGCGTCGTTACACATTCCACCGATTCCATTCGCGAAGAGGGGGGAAGGGATGGCGCGTGCAGGGCGCCGATGCAAATGGCGTTAATATTTTGATAAAATCATCGGGCGAAAATTGGCCGATCGGCCGAATCGCTAACCCGATTTCCATATTCCAACCGGTCGGTTAATTTTATAACGCGGCGAAATATGATCGTAGAAATATTTGCTATTTAACGGCGTTAACGCGTATAAAGTAACGCGACCACCGGCCACTCGATTATCGACCGGTTCAACCACGCGCGATCACGTGGCTCCCGCTTAACGGTTTATTAAATTTCATCCCCCTCCCCCGTCATATTCCTCGTAGTTCTTTCGGTGGATGCGATGCAAAAATGATCTTCTCGCCTCGGAAAAATTAATGGAAATGGGCGGGGATGGTCGCGGATGCGACCGATTCGGGGACCAAGTTTTGCATCGCGCGCGATGGATTCGATGGATCCGAAGGAAAAATGAAATTACCGTTTTCCGTTCGGGGACGGAACGAATCGAATCTGAAATGTTGAAAAAAGGGTAGTTGATTAACAAAGTTTTATTCCATCTTTCCGGTAAACTGTCGCGATTATCCATCGGAATAAAAGATGAGCCCCCTTTCATTTTTCCCTCGGTCCAAGATTCAATTATGCTAATGTCGCAACAGGGGATAAGTTAATATAGCCGAGACTCTAGGTCGGTAGATACGTGTAAGTAAATAATAACGGCTAATGTAAATGTGTCGTTTCATCCTCTCGTCACGTTTGTGATATTGAAGATGTGTATAAAAACGTGTAAATTATCCATGCTTTTTTTTAACGTTGCGTTGTGTGTTACACAAAAAGTGTAAACGCGTTTTCTTCTACGTTTCATCGAGGGATGAAAAGGATGGATCAAAGGTTGAGATCCGCGAATTAAGCTTGTGGAAGCTTTGTGGAAGCGTTAGAGGTTTCTCGATATTTTTTTTGTTTCATTTCTTTTTTTTCTTTTTTCTTTTTTTTTTTTTTTTCGACGATGAGAAAAAAAAGCAATGGATATGGCGCTCAATCGCAATTTAATGGGAAACGTTACGTATAAAACGCGTTATAGTGTTTTTGCTGGAATAATAACAATCGGGGAACAGGGATATGAATTTTGACTTGCGTGTCAGCGAATATTACGCGAATATTTGTCGTTTTTAATCAACGGTTCGGAGGAATGAGCAACGTGAAAAGATCGATCGTGATATATGGCCATGGACGCCTGTTAACTTCCACTTAAAAAGCAATAAATTTCGTTAAAGGAAAAAATATTGCAACCGAAACGTGTCTTTTTTTCTTTTTTTTTTTTTCCAACGAACGAATACCGAAAATTATAGTCCCACAGGATAAAGCAATAATAATGCGAATAAAGAGGTCGTATCCCCGCGTTGAATATATCGTTGAATAAAATTCGTGTGAATACGTGAGACGTTTATTTAGGCACTTAATCCTCCGAAAAAGAACTTTTAATTCTTCATTTGAAAATTTGTATTTTTAATCCGGAATTATAAAAATATATTACGCGAATAAAAAAGATTCGTTAAATTTCTTAATTTCTTTTTTTTTTTTTTTATTTTTTTTATTATCCACGCGATGTGATGGTTTAGAAATTGAAACTGTGTACAAATGGAAAAGAATTTTCTAAAAAAAGCAATTTCGAAGTACATCAAAAAGATTCAATTGCCACTTTTATACGGTGAACTGATTTTTTTTTTTTTTTTAGAATCGAGAAAAATACGAATAAAGAAGATAAAACATTGGAGAATGATACGCTCGATTCCTTCGAAATAAAAGTTCGATAATTAGACTTCGGATAGAAAGGATAAATTACTTTTCTTTCCTTCTTACATTTATATTTTTAAATCAAATCTTATCCATATTTCGACGACTTGTCGACGACAATTTGAAAAGAAGAAAAGGAAATTTAACGAAACGATTCTCTTAATTAAACCATCCCTTCGAACGATCCGAAATTACGATCGCATTAATTACGCATTAAAACAATCCGATCGTTTTCAAACACCTGCTAACTCCATTCATCCAATCAATAAACGAAAGCGCCTTTGAACCAACGTTCCCTCGAATGTACGAATTGATCTCGCGTGACGATGATCGACTATCCGATGCCCATTAATATCGGTGTAATTCGACGTCGTCGAATATCGATAAAGGAGAGGGGACGAAAAAAAAGTAACGAGAGAACGAAGAGAAAGGGGATGGCCTCGTTCGATTTACACGAGGAGTCCATTTATCCCGATTGGATGCGTGTGTGCACCAACCCTCGAGGTTCTAACGGCCAATTTGAATAAATAGGATATTAAAAAACGATGTTGTCGACTGACGCACTCTCTTCGATTCGAAAAGAGGAAATAGAAAAAAATAATACGAAGGACCAAAATACGCGCCATTAATATTTGCATCGATTCCTATCGATATATTGTCAACGTCACAAAACGTATATATATATATCGAGATGATAGATTAATATCACGAAGAAAGAAGAACTCGAGGAATCTCTTAGAGGAAAATAATTTGCTTAAATAGAAGGGATTCTGATACCGTCTTCTTCCCTTTCTATTCCTTGTAATTAGAGAGCACGCAAGATATATAACTCGGATCTTTCGTATCGAGATTTCACGCGATAAGTTTTCGGATCGAGCGTAACGATAAGAGGTTAGGAGGGAAAGGTGCGTGTAACATTCTGTTCGGTATGCGGTAATGGAGGCGGTATGTACGTAAACGGTTGATTACAGGGGAATGCTTCGGAATTTGCATTTAAACGCGAATCGATGCACCTTTGAAAGAGTACGGGATGCAGCTCTGTTGTAAAAGCGATAAACAAATCTGGTTAATCGATCGAGGGAAAAAAAAGAAAAAAAAAACGAACGTTACCCAAACTTTTTTTTCATTTCGTGAGATTTATTCTATACAAATCTGCACGGAAACGATCGTAAATCCAAAGTCAAATATTTATCAGATCGAACGAACGATATTCCATCAACGAGCGAACACGAATTAAGGAAATTGGACATTTACCCAAAATCCGTTCCGCGACGATCATCGAGAGTCACACAGTCGGACTTTGCATCCGAATTAACGTTCGTTCGCCCTCGAATCACGGGGACGACACTGCGTCCTTGCAGTGTCATCAGCGCGGTGTCAAAATCTCTATCCTCGATCGCGGTCGGCTACAGTCGGCTAATTAAATCCGGCTCGGCCTTACGTGGCAATCGAGGGGGCCGCAAACGGATACAACACCAAACACATACTCGCGCACGGACGGCAAATAGAATTTGGACGGCCGAGGGCTGGTTGTGCAGGACACGAGGCGGATGTTCAATCGGACGGGACGCGCTCAATGTCCCGAAAGGCTATCCGCCCCTCTCCACGATACCGTCTGTTTCCACGCGTATAACCGGACCGGTCTGGATCGTGGCATGACGTTCGCAATGCGGTGACAACGAGGGGGCCATATTAAACCGGTAATGGCGGTGTTCGAGGGATGCGCGGAGATAACGCGTGGACGTCGTGTTGTTATCTCCCTCGTTTCCGTCCACCAATTCGTCTCTCTCCCTCCCCGTAGATCCGTGCAGATCTACTTTTATCCGCAATCTTATCCCTCTCCAACCCCCCTTTTCCCCCTTTTGTTCCACGTCCACGATTCGATTCGAAGATTCGAGGGACGCTTGATTTACGATTTTCGGATTTTCGATACGGTTTTTGGTTTTTCTCTGGTGGGAGGATTTTTAAAATTCTCGCAGGGAAATCATCCCGCGTTCTTTCGTTCTTTGAACGTGATCCGATTCGAGGATAATCAGATTACTTCTCGCGTTTCCCTTTCTCTCTCTTTCCTTTTTCATAGATTTTTGAAAAATTTGGCCTCGCTCGAGCAAGGTTTCGCACGCAGATGAAAGTTAATCGAGTCCATTCCCTCCGATGATTAACCTCTTTGATTCGATAATATTGGAGCGAGAGAGAATGGGCTTCGTTATCGAGGTTTTTTATCGAAGTTCGGCGAAACGATTTCGCATCAGGACCCCGTTCTTCGTTCAACTTGCTTGCTGAGCAAGGACCGCGTAACGTACACGGAAAAGCGAACGCAGCGCGGCAGGATGTGATCCGGGATGCACTTCCGCCGACACCGATTCCGCCAGCAAACCGTCCTACCGTACCCGCTGTGCCGCAGAGAAACAGAACTCGCGACCAAATATCTTCCGTCTTCCTCCCCCTTCCACCTCGAATTCACCGGAGGAGGAATACGTGTAGTACGGATATTGAACGATCGAGGACGTTTTTCGCTGAAACAGAGACGAGGCAGATTAAAACGTTTCCAAGAATCTGAAAGTGAAAGAGTTTTTATTCCGGATGATTGTGGTAGAAAAAAATTTGGTACAATTTTTCCATCAAAGATCCGAAATTGAAGATGTTTAAAAATATTTTATCAAGAATTTAACAGAATGGAGAATTTATTTTAATATCTTTCTCTTCTGCCAAAAATTCTCAATGCTTACGAGGCATTGTTCTCCTGCGAAAAATTTCCGTGAAACAACAAAATGCATCTGCTCATCTTTGATCCTGCTTACCGAATCGTTCGAGAGAGAGAGAGAGAGAGAAACGAATCGAGCCACGAATCGATAAAAAAATAAACGAAACGATGGAACGTTCGTTTCTCCCAACCCAAATGATCCAAACGAGCTTCCCTCGAACGCTTTGCTCCCTCCATTGTACGCTCGAGACTCGAGCGCGTAGCTTTGTTCAATTGCTGCATAATCAGGTCGAGTCGTCAAATCGAGCGGATAGAAGCCAGCAAAGCACAACTCGTGTAAATTTACGATGATCCAGGCTGGAGTTTCCGCCCGATCTGACGGATCTACCTCGTGCTGATTGGTTAATCGGACTGACCGAAAGGAAGAGAGACGAAGAGAGGACGAGAGAGAGAGAGAGAGAG
>NW_006263440.1:1165358-1179171 GCF_000469605.1 Apis dorsata
AGTGAATGGGAAGCGAAACCGTGGAAAATAGCTTGGCGAAACTTTGNNNNCGGCATCGTTAACCGACGAATATGTGTCGCGTTCCTCCCTGCGTTCGATTCGACGATCGTCGTTGAAACAACGATTAAAACTTTCGCGCCCCGATAATGGCGGACGACAGGATCACGTGGGCTTGTGTAATGGCGGTGGGTGTTTACGCGCTCCTGCTTCGTTTATTGGACGAGTATTGCGCTGTGTGTGTGTGTGTGTCCAGTTGGTAGGAAAGGACTTTAGGGAAGGAAGAGGTTTAGAGGGATTCCATTTTTCGATATGGTGATACCGCGATTATTACGCGGCTGTTCGTTTTTTCATTTTTCATTGATCGATTCGAGTGTTCGAGTTTTTTTTTTTTTGGAAGGAATTTTAAGGCATACGTTTGACGTTCGAAGGTTTTTCGTTCGGGGGAACGTGATCCAGATTTTTCAATGAATTTGTATGCGGGTCACGTATCTTATTCCGATTCTAAAATTAAATTATAGGGGATTGAATTATTTAATTTTTGCCGATATGAAAATCCGCGCAGAAAAATTTCTTTAATTTATTCGCTCGCTGTATCGGAACATATATAAATTCGATCGGTCGATGTAAATCCAATTTAACGATAATCTCGAGATACACGATATTAAAATTTTATAAGAATCGATGAAACGTTTTGAAATAATTGAGAACAAGTCAGGAACACGTTGCATTCCAAATAGATAGTCGGAAAATTATAGAGTTTCGATCGTTATTTTGAAACACCGAACGTTCGACGTTCCCTCGAAGAATCAGAGACAAAGGAAATTGAGTTACTTCTCGCGCATTCGACGAGGGAACCGAGTGTGTACTTTCGCGCGTAAAATCGCACGAAGGGGCCACTTTTTCGCGCAGGTGGAAAATGCTTGGGACGTCTCTTCAGAGATGTAATAAAAATTTTCCATGGATTTTCAAATCCGTGTCACGCGTTAATCCACTCGATTTTTCCCATATCCTTGCGAGAGAAAAGTTTGGAGAAAAAATTGATGCATAGGGACGTGACGAATCATTGAACAGTGATTAATCGTATTCGAATTTTTCTAAATTTTCTAGAAAAATTATCATTTAAATTTTTTATCATTGGATAAAAAATGAGAAACGAAGAATCGAAAAATCATTTGATCTAAGTAAATGGAATTAATGGTTTTAAAGAAGCGGAAAATTAATGCAAATAAAATGCGAATAAGGATCATCATGTACACGCAGTATCTCTAATTCAAGCTTTTACAGCACGTATCCCCTCAGGGGATATTAAGGTAGGGTTTAATAGCTACTGTAAGTGGTCACAATACGGATTAAAGGGTTTTCCAGTCTGATGTGGATATGTCCGGACAATGGAGGGAGAGTTTTAATCGACCACGAACACGTTTTCCTACTATTCGCCGCGGACGAATACGACAACTTTTGGAGGGTTTTCAACAATTTAATATCAGCTCGTTTCAAAAAAAAAAGAAAATAGCCACTCTCGTTTAAAAAAACTAAAAAAATTTCCAAAAATTTAAAATTAAATTTTCCAAAATTTAAAATTTTTTGAAAATTTTCCAAAATTAAATTACAATTAATACTCGTTCTTGAAATTGAATAACCGGACTACAAACTCACATATATATATATATATATATATATATATATTCGTATCAACGAGCCGATCAATAAAACTTCTTTATATCCTTTTTCATTAAAAAAATCCCAGGAGGCGATTCGAAAAATCCTCCAACTAAAAAAAAAAAAAAAAAAAAACAATCGATCCGCGCGAAAAGTAAGAGGCAAAGGGAGCGTGCCAAACCAACCTTTCTCCCCTCCCCTCTAAAATTTCCCCTCGTTTCATCGGTTTCATCAAAAGTGGTTACACGGGGCACGCAAACACCGAGCTCAAAATTCATTTTGCTCGTCCGTGCTTAGGGGGGAACGGTGGAGACCGCACTGTCACGCCCGTAAAATCACGCCGCCGATGGTTTTCCGGCGCCGGCCTTGCGCCCGTTCGCGGTTTTACAGCGGCGCGATTTAATCATCGTTGCAAACGATGGTCGCTCCAAGGCTTTTCCGTCGATGGAAAGGTCGAGCGCGAAGAGGAGCCCAAACCGCGCCGCCGTTTACCGCTCCTTCCGCCCTCCCTCTTTTCCCGCCCTCNGGCCCTCGTCCACGGCGATAATCTCGTTGAAGAGGGCGGGGCAGACGGATGGGCAGACGGCGGCCCCGCTGACATCCGATCGCCACCACGGAACGACGTTACACCCCGACGTTCGAAAACTTCGTTACGACGCGTCCTCGTCGATTTAGCGTCAATACCCCGCGCTGCAACTTTATATTCCGCCTCGGTTCGTTTGCTTTTCGAATAGGCGAGGGGGGAAGGTGAAGCTCGAGTAGTAAAGGGATCGTAGTGGGATGGTAGTGGTACCTCTTCCGGCGCAGGTAGATTTTGTATTTGCAGCATGGATCTCGCAGGGTATGAAATCAGGTTTTGGTCCTATTGCGAAACTTGTTCCCTTACGAATATCGGGGAAGGGGGAATTTATATCGTGGTCGTCTTCGTTTTTTAACCATCTTGCATTAGGGGAGACCTAAATTGTACGGGTACGTTTCTCTCTGGTAGTCTCTGGCTACCAATACACCTCATCGACTTGCCCTTATTTATCCGGAATGATCGATATCGTTGTTGCAAAGTATCGATTTAAGAAGAAATAAAAATTGGAAATACGGTTGATCCCGTTGAACGGTTCCACCAACCTGCGGCCAACAACGTCGAGGCTTAATTTCGGTCTAGCAGTGTGGCTGGTGCAGCTTTGGCGGACAGTTTTATTTACGGGTCTTACCGCGGCGACAGTGGCGCGTACGATCGATATCGGGGTGCACCCTGTCGAAAGAACGAAATTGGCAAATTGGACGGATCGCAGCCAACCACCGCGAGAGGGGAAAGGGGACTGTGTACGGTTGGCATCGTTTTATCAACGAATTCCTGACGAAAGCACGACAGAGGGGGAGGGTACGAAGAGACCGAGATGCGATAATCCCGATGCGGATTTTTCTATTTCCTCCTGGATCCTGGGCGGACCTTTGAACCCGATAGATAGATCGCGAGTACGGAGGAGGAGGAGTGGTGGAGGAGGAGGGGTGGAGGAGTGGTGGATGGAGTAATGCGCTGGGCACGGGGAGGCAAGGGGCGGAGAGGGAGGACTGGAAATACGGCGGGGGGCGGTTGGTGTTGGAGGCGGTGGGCGGCCGGGGTAGGGGCGAGATTCGTAGGACAGGCCACTAAATTTCCCGTCCAATTTCGGTGTACACGATTCGTGCGCTGTTGTGCCCCGCGTTCTGCCCGGCTCCGCGTACAACGGCTTTACACCGGCATGGATCAGGCTTGTGTGCACGGCCGATCGAGCCCGCGGTGTCGTTCCGTGAACCCGCATATCCGGGTCCTTATGCGAGCCGCGCGCACGGCCACCGTTCAATCCCTGGCCCCATAAACATCCACGCTTGTAAACGCGTCCAACGACGTAACCGGCGCCCGTGATTCCCATTTCTCCGACCGAATCGTTGATACGGATTCACATCTCGAACATCGGGGACATCGAGGCTGTTGTTTCCAGGGATCTCTCTTTCTCTTTTCCTCCCCGCCAGGTATTATATACGAATACGAGATTGGGTTCTTAGAGCGATTGCCAGATGAGTTTTCGGGATTTCGGTTCGATTTGAACGCCGATCGTTGGAATCGTTCGAGTTTGAAACGAGGTAAAAACTGGAGGTAGGGATTCGCGGGATGGGTTGTCGATTGTAATTTTCGGATTAATGGAAATCGTGGAAATTTTTTCTACCATCCTCTCTTCGGTCCTTCCGAGTAAACCATGGATCGTTGTTCCCAGTATAAATATAAATATATTCTATAAAATATTGCTTACCTGTTTCGATGCAATGGACTGGGTCAAAATTATTAGTCATTTTCGGATTAATGGGAATCGTGGAAATTTTTTCGATCATTTTCTTCGTCTTTTCGATCCTTTCGAGTAAATGATGGATCGTTGTTCCCAGTATTCTATAAATATAAATACGATATCTCCTTCCTCACGTAAGAAATTGCTTACCTGCTTCGATGCAGTGGATCAAAATTATTAGTCATTCGCGAAAATTCGATTCTCTGATTCGAGATTCCGCGACATTATCCATAATGTATCGTATTCGAGATTATCGAAAATGGCGAGCGCTTCTTAAAAGATTAATTGGACAGAAAATCCTGCAGGATTTGGGTATAACCAGGACGGATTGGACGCATGCAAATCCATAAACCCGCATATCAGATTCCTTTAGAGGGAGAGATATATATATATACGCACGTACACCCGGTTTGAAACATAAACGGGTATTACGGGACAGGTGTCGGTGTAAACACATGGATGGAGCCTTGTGTTTGCAGATCAATCGAGAGACCAATGAATATCTGATCGCGTCCCTCGATGGAGTACGCTGCGAGAAGCGTACAAGTCAATTTCGCTATATATTCAAATATCTGGCGAGCAATTATTTTTATTTGCGCGGCAAATGTATTCCTCTCTCTTTTCCAAAATACGCGCGTGAAATAGCGTTTGATCGACGTACGTATCGTAACGTCTTCCTCCCCATATTTTCAAATACCCGTTTTCTGTTTCTTCGAACTGGATCAGGACCTAGTAGCAGTAGTAGTAGTAGTAGTAATAGTAGTAGTAGTAGTGTATGATCGCAGTCCAATTTCAAAGCGCAAGGCTTTGAATACGAAATTTCGGCCGCGAGAAGAAATCAATAGACCAGAAACCAGAGTCGGCCGCAATCTGCACCTACGATACCAATTCACAATCAAGCTACGCTGAATCTGGCCCGAACCGATGGCTAACCACATGTAACTTTATATCATAGCCAACTTAATCAACGTCCAGCACATCTGTAACCTGTGTCTATTCCACCTTTAATCTCAACTCGCCCTCGAACCGCATTCGACCGCATTTCCCTCTATTTCCAGACATATATATATATATACAATTCGACCGGATGCAAAACTTTTTGTTCAACCTTCTCATCAAATTTAATAAATCCACTTGTCCCGATATCCTCGACGTAATTGTTTATCGAAGCTTTTTTCGTAAAAGAATTCCTTTATTCTTCTAGACATTCTGTACTTTTTATTCATGTCAATAAGACTCCACCATTACTCGAAATCTCTTTCATTTCGCGCACAGAGATGGAATACTTTTCGAATAATTTTTTCAATGATCAATTATCATTGAAATATCGGCCAATTTACCGCGGAGAAAGTGACGATCCAATTTCATTTCGGATCGTCAACGTTTCCGGCGATTAATCCCGCAAAGGGAGGACGATAGGCGATAGAGAATCTTCATGAGGCAAATCGATCGTGGCCGTTAACTGACCGAGCGAACGGACGAAACCGCAAACGCTGTCCCCTTGATATGCCGGTGATACGAGGATGGAAGCCGGATACGGAGGGTCTCAAAGCTAACGAAAGCCGGTGGAATTGCGGCAAATATGCGAGTGATCTAGACCTCTAGTTGCCTATTAATCCGATTCCTCTAAATCCCGTTACATTCGTAAATGTTCGATTATGGAGAACGCTCCAATGGATAATTATTTAACGATAAATGAGAGGAATTTTTCTATTATATATCGTTACGACGAATGTTACGATAGTGGATTATGGATTATTGGATTTTCGATTCGAGTTGAAAGAGATTCGTCGCAATCGTTTAAAATCGTTGGAAAAAAATCGATGAAATTTATTAACTCGTACGTTCGGATTAAATTTCGACACAATGTTAGCTCCTGTATCGATGTAAATCAGGTTATGATAAATATGAATATTGGATTGGATGGGAAATAAATAAAGCCTTGGTTTTTTCAATCTTGTCAAGCGGAATTTTGAAAGTAGGAGTGAAATATTGTAAAGAGGAGCGACGAAGCTAACGATACCCAGAGACGAATTGGATAAAATTAGAGATAAAGATAGAGATAACGCGTTCCAAGGGATGCGCATGGGTTGGGATTTTCTTTTACGTGAGACGCGTTCCGCGCGTATTTCGATGTAACCACCTGTTGCGGATGACAAAGCATTAGGTATGTATATCAGCGAGTGTCTAATAATGCTAATTCATTGCTCGGCCGAATGCCACAAACGCAGCGTTAACGCGAGCAATCGCGGCTCCAACCCGTGGAAAAGGATAATTCGTGGGAAATTGCAAGTATCGTGGGACCTTTCCGCGTTTAAAATTCACCGTAATCTCTATTACAGATTCGCGATTCGAATAATTTACACGCGGCAAAGCGTTCTCCATCCGCGACGCGATATCGCACCCCTTTCTTACCCCAAAACTTGGATCGATACATCGAGAAGGTAAGAAAAAGAAATCTTTTTCCATTTCCATTCCAAAAGCGCGTCTCGAACGGAGGTCCTCATTATCGTCACCGCGAGGATATATCTGGTAAACTGGAACCGACACCGGTGTGTTAATCATCGGGTATGTACGAATAATATACACGGATCACGCGAAACTTGTTTCCACGGTGGATGCGTCCGTGCAAATTGAAACCGCCTTCGCACGAGGCCTTCTTCTTCTTCTTACAGAAGAATGACACGGAACCCGTAATAGTATAAACGTCTTTCCAGACGGCCATTCGTGAAACGGCAACTGTCGTGTCTTCCAGTCGTAAACCTCGTTGCTCGCTAATTCGCCCACAGCCCCACGCTAATTGTACGTATGAACGAGTGTTTTCGTGTCGGTGGACAACGGGGAAAAACTGCGAGATAAAACCGACCGAGGGAGGGGGAATGAGAGAGAGAGGGAGGGAGGGAACGGTGGAAAATATGGCTCCCTTGTTACTCGACTTTCGCGAAACGATTTTAATTTTCGAGAGGACGTCGTGAGGACGTGTCGCAAATTTTATTAAACCGTAAAGCTATCCCCATTTTATCCCCGACATTCCACGCTCCTCTTATCGCTTCGTTTTCTCGATACTAATGACGCTCCATTTATGATGACAGCTATATTCGTACCACTCAAGGGATCTCGGTTCTTCGGATTGGTTCCCGCTTATCGCGAGCCTCTCGATCTGTAATTTTCCGTCATTTACAATTTTTTCTCGTTATATATTATTCAAATACACAAATTGAACGAGACACGAAAGAAGGGAAATAAAGTCTATTTACTCGACTCGTATCCACCCGACTCGTATTGGCCGGAAATTAATCTTTATTAGCATTCCAATTACCCGCACCGTGTACTTTTCCATGATTTATTTTTTTTTTCATACCGTTAAACCGCTAGTCTTCAACTTTATTCCAACGCGTACAGTGAAATCCAATTCCTCCTACTTTTCACTGTTTTTTCTTCTTCCCTTCAATCTCTTTTCCTTTTTTCCCCTCCTGTGTCCATTTGCCGCGTAAAAGATAATTAAACCGATATTTCCCATGTCGTTAAAGTGAAATATATTATATTTCGTAACATAATTGAAACGCGTGAATTTTTAACATCGTCCTCCTAAACTTTCTCCAATTCTTTCAACGACGCGCATTCATCTCCTCGCGATTTCCTTGCAATGAAATTTTCTCCTCTGAAAAATATCTCTCCGTTAAAAAAACAATATCGATAACTTTGCCGAATCGTTCACGATTTCGAACTAAAATTAACAAGAGAAGGAAACGCTTTTAGAGCCTCGAAAGATCGAAACGTTCGATTTGACGCTCCAAATGAAGAGACCGAATGAAGAAATTATCGTGGCTCGCGTGGGCCACTCGAGGAATCGCGATACCCCTGAAAAGGGGTTTCGAACAACCGTTGGTAATTAGAAATCGAGCCGAGCAACGATATTAACTTCTTCGATGAGCTTCATGCGAGAGAGTGAGAGAGAGAGAGAGAGAGAGATGGTCTAATGCAGATTGACACGCTACATCGGCATTACAGGTTAAATCCGTGGTTAATACCGATCGTGTTCACCCATGCCTCTTAATTTACGGGGCAACCACCGCGTGTAATCAACAATAATGACCGATATATCGCCGTGAATAATTAGTTTTCGAGAGCGTTTCGTTGCGGAAAGTTTGACTTCAGCTCGTGTCTTCGACAGATATTTTTCTCTTTTCTTTCTATTTTTGTTTGTTGTGATGTAATTCGCGAATCTTTGCGATGCGTTTGCCCGAGGAATGGAAGGAATAATAAGAAGGTTCCTTCTGGATGCGAAAAGGGATGGCTCGATGGAAAAATGATGGCGCGTATCCGTGAGAAGCGTGTTCGACACCGAAATTAGAAGCAGTCAGGCTAGGCTCGTGTTACCGAAGTTCCAACTTTTGGATTGCCGGCTCGATTCGTTTTCCGTGTATTTATAGCGGCGGTTCACGTATCCATCGGGCGATTCGTGCACGGGGCGATTAAGCGGTCGTCCGTGTGTTGAAAACGGTTGCGCCACTCTGTTTGGCTGGACGCTACCGATCCTGTTCGCTCTTGTTATCATTCTACGGTTACCGTTTCGTGGCGAAAAGTGGTTTCGGCGGAAATTGGATTCGAAAAAAAAAAGGAAAAGGAAAAGAAAAAGGAAAAGGAAAAGAAAAAGAAAAAGGAACGAAATAAAACTAGGTTAATAAATAAAAGTTGCTAATAAAAGTATTGGAAAAGTTTTTCCCCTCTTCGAGTAAATTCTCTCTGAGGAGAGAGTTTAAAATTTAATAATCGTATCGAATAATGGCAAATTATCCAAATTTAGATCCGATTCGAGAACGGGGTATCTGCTGTTTAACCATCCGCGAACACGCTTAGAAGGGAAACTTTGATACGCTCTAGAAAGTACGATTAGCATTAAGATTAGAACAATTTCAAACTCATTAGAACTCGGTAACCAAAGCAATTAGAACCGCGTGGAGCTGTCGTACGTTGTCAACTACTTGAACTGTCGCAACTTGAACCCTCGGCATTTTCCCTCGATATTATATATATGTATATATATTCCTACATTACGTCGCATTTCATCTCGAACCGGTTCTGAAGTAAAAATCGAACAATCGAGAGCGCGAATACAAGAGAAGCACCTCTTCGATTGGATTTCTACGAATGAAGAAGCATTGAAAAAAAAAAAAAGAAAAAAGAAAACGCGAAAAATTAACCTTTAAATTCTACGTTCCAAAGAAAAAGAAAAAAAAAAAAAAAGGATAAAAGGAAGTCGATTTATCAGCCGTCAAATTCAGTCAGCAACAATCTGGCGAACTTGTAATCCCTGTGCCATCTGCATGATTTGAACAAGACGACCGAAAAACTTTCTCGTCGAATTTCCCACGTTTAAACTCCGCGGGGGGTGAAAGTTTAAATCGTCATGGAGGACTTACCCTCCTCCTACCCCTCTTTCCTTCTTTTCGTTCTTTTAACTCGGTACAGTTTCTTCCTTCCACGCCTTCTCCCCGCCTTCCTTCTTTTTTTTTCCTCCCTTCCCTCTCCTTCCCCGCCTCGCATTGAATATTTATGAATCGACTGTAAATTCGCGTTTATGAGAATTCTTCGTGACGATGGCGAATAAGGATAAAGCGTTGTAATTCATACTAGGTCGGTATGAAACCTCGGACGAGAATTTGAAAAATTTGCGGCAAGACGCGATACGCGAGAACGTATCCTCGTTTCCTCCCTTGAGAAATTTTGATGACGTTGTTTCTCTGCTCGGGAAATAAATCTTCCGCCCAGACTTAATCGTATGAATGTCTCTCCAATCTATGAAATATGAAAAAATTGTCGTGCTTCGGCATTTTCCTTTTTAAAATTTTCCTTTGCAATTTTTCCTCCCTTTCCTGCCTCTCCGTAAATTAGAAAATATTCGTCGAATTAATCATTTCTCTCCGTGGGGAATAACATTTTACGAGACAAAGAGAGAGAGAGAGAATGGGTTGTCGATCAATGAAGAGAAGCGAGAGCAAACGAACGAGACACAATTCCGCGGTCTATGTACTTTCAACAACATTTGCAAAGGCATCCTATGAGCATTCTGCAAATCGTGGCTGCAAGGGATCGTAGCCGTAGGGAACCTACGTGACGGATGAAAATTCCCAAATCGAAAATTCCGATCGTTTCGCGGTATTCTTTCTATGTGCAGAGTGTCCCAGATCGGGTGCTGTGTGTATTGCAAAAATAAGTCGTTGCTTCGTTATCGAGAAATTTTCGATACGAACTGAAAAGAAGAAAGAAAGAAAGAAAGGAAAAATGAAAAACAGAAAAAGATACGTAGCGCTTTTCGCAGTGGAACGCTTTAATTAGATTCTAATGCGCTCTTCTTTGCGCAGAGGAAGATTTCATCCCATCATCTTCGAAAATTACGATGTATAATTTTTTCCTCGAACTCTTCTATTCTTCCAAAGATGTAGATATTTTTCTTGCAACATTAGAATCAGAAATTTTCTTATTTGATATTTTTGCGTGCGTATGAATTCTGGGAAAATAAATAAACGTCATATCCCTTTGCCCTGTTCGAGATTTTTAGATGGACTGCACTCTGAATATTTAATCGAATCCCACCTGCGTCTATCGGATGATGATACAGGAATTCCGTAACAGGAATAAAGAGGAGAGAGGGAAACAGATCGCGTATCAAAGAGTAGAAACTGATTCTCGAACGAGGGAGGAAACACGAAGGAATACGAAGGGTTTTCCTCTATGGTTGACTTAAGCCGGAATATCGCCGACCTTGGAAGATCTAGTTTGCATTTCTATGAAGGCGAGATGCGCTATTGCTCGTCCATTTGACAAACGGAATTCACTATCGCGTTCATCGATTAATATTGAACGCGGATCCAGAAGGGAAGCAGAGGGCGCGCGTTGCGTCGATCAAACGGTTTATTCAACGTTTGTTTATCTTTTATTATATCTCCTCGTATGCGTGATAAGGAATTAGAAATTTTCTTTTCATTACATTTCCTCTATATAGTAGCGATTCCAAGATGAAAAACTTTACATCCCCCGAGAGAAATTAAATGTGAATCAACGAATAAACGAGTTTATCGTCGCGATAACAAAAAAAAAAAAATGGCGAAAAACGGCGATGGACGGAAAAGCGTGTTTCCAATTACGCAAAAGAATAGTCGAATCCTTTGAGGAACGGTACAATCAATGGAGGCATGTCTTTGACTCCGGCCAACAAAGAAATAACATTTCTATTACACGCGACCACTTTGTGTAACGAGATTCGTTAAATCGAGCTTTCGCTTAGTTACATTTCCGCCAACTTGTCAAAGCTAAGCCCGACACAAAAGCGGCGGTCCCCACTCTCTTTCCCTCCCTTTCTCTCTCTCTCTTTCCGATGGCCTCGTTCTTCAATCTCGATCTATTTTCCATCGAAAACTTGCCCTCTTTTTATTAATCTTTCTCTCCTGGCAAGAGAGAGGCGGCTCTCGTTTTCTCCTTTCGGAAACAAAATCGTTGGAAAGGAGAGATCCTTCATCGAAGGTCAATCCTCGAGTTTTATTCCTCTGGTCTCCGGATAGTCAGGATATTTGCGAGTGAAAAAGGAAAAAAAAAAAAAAAAGGAAGAGAAAAAGGAAAAAAGGGGAAAAAAAGATAAATACATAGAGCTCGTTAAGACGAGTAAAATTACTTTTTGCCTCGGAGCGGCGAAAGGTCAAGAGGCCGTGGCTTTTCGCGTCGGCTCGCATCTTTTACCACTCTAACGAACACGCCGGAGGGAAACGTTTTGCCCATTTATCCCTTTGCTCGATAATAAGGGGCGAGATAGAGGTTGAAATGGTCCGTGGGATTAACATCTGTCCGGGAATAAATAAAACTAACCGAGAGAAAACGAAACGAGATCCGTCCTTGTCCTCCCCGATCTCCCCGATTTTATTCGTTTAAATATCAAACAGGGCAGGGATAAAATACGATTGATACGAGGGAGGAAGGGGGGAATAAATGTATTCACCGTGGTGGCCGATTAATCGCGGAAAAAAAGATTGCCAGGAAGAATCGAAATTGATTCCTCGAGAGAGAAAGAGAGAGGCTATTGTCTCGGATAATACGTATATAATTAAGATAAAGATAGAGTAATTTTAACGTGCATAGTCGTTAATAATCTCGAAATGCTTGGAGTACGGTGTTTGGAGAGGAAAAATGGGGAAACAATGCGAGAGACGATAAATATTTAACGGAAGAAGGAACGGACGTTGGTTCTCCGCGTGTCGTTGCTCTCTTTCTCTCTCTCTCTCTCTCTCTTTCTTTCTCTCTCTCTCTCTCTGTCTCTTTTTCCTCTTTATTCATTCCCGTTTGTGAATATATATACGAGGAGAAATCTCTGGTATACCGGTGTCTGAACCGGGACGGGTGAAAAGAACCAGGTCACGCCGTGCGAACGTCTTCCTGATGCATCGGGAAAGAAGTTGGCTCTTGCGCTCGCTGCTCGACGGGAAAAGTCGGAAAGGAGCGGAGGGAAAAGAGGCGAAAAGAAAACAAGGCAGAGCGGAGGAAGAAAAAGAGAAGGGGGGAGAGGAGGGGGAGCTTTGCGTGGTTTCATCCCGTTCCACCTTCCAGTTTTCGAGCATTTTCTGCGCGAGGTGCGGCCAGAAAATCGAGCCACAAAAATTACAAAGCCGGGTGAACGTGAGAGGAAACTCGGATCTCGCGTACGTGCAGATTTATAACGATTATCGTTCAACTGCGAGCAGATGCTTTTAATCCTCTACGAGAGTTACTCCTCTTAAATAATACAATTATTTCTCTCTTCGGGAATTGGTGTAACTCGATCGTTGATCTCTACTCACTTGGTATATTATTATTATATACCAACGTCGATTTATATAAAAAAATATACAAAAAAAACCAAACGAGAAAACGAGTCCATACCGTTCTTAGAAATACAATTTCTAATCGACGTATATATTTTCCAAGAGAAAATAAAATACAAAGAGCGGAAAGACCGTTTCTTCCTCTCTATAATCGTTCAACGAACGAACACGTTATATCCCCCGATAACGAGTGGCCCGGTCGGTAGCATATCATAGGCACACCTCTATTCTGTTTTCCCCCGGAAAATCAATATCGGAGGTCGGCAGCGCCTCCCGGGGGTGGCTCTCTCGCCGGAGAGACAAATCTCAGTGTCCGGAAAATCCGTGGCTGGCGCCAACCGAATCGTCGCGAAATTCCGCCTCTTGAAAGTGGACCCGACCGATCGTTCCGTTCCGTTCCGTTCCGTTCCGTTCCGTTCCATCCGTCGAACGAACCCAGGGGGGACGTATCTATGTTACGTACGGGGTGAACAACGGTATTCGCAATTCGAGAAGGACTTCGTAACACGGATCAGCGGCGAAGGAGAACGCAGCGTCCAACGTTTTCTCTCTTCCCAGGGAGAGGAGGAAGGAGCAACTAACCTCTCGTTGGTAACCCCTCGTGCGACCGAGTTCGGTGTGTGCCTGTGCGTTTCGCTCTCGTGTGCACGAGAGTGAAGGGGGGAGGGGGGACAGTGCGGTCGCCATATTGAGCGCCACCAGCACAGCCGCGACACTTCACGTTTCGCGCCATATTTCAATCTTCTCCGAGTGGAAATTTTTTTCCAAACTTTTCTCCCTTCTTTTCTTTTCTTTTTTCTTTTTTATGTAAATCAGTGCGAGGTGAAGAGGTGAAGAGGATTACATCGACAGATGGAGGTTGGAGGAATCTGGAATTTATGCGGCTAATCGTGTTAACCTTGCGCTACCTGGATTGAACTATTACTCGCGAGTTCAACGGAAGCCGTTTGCGTTATATCCTCTTTTTTTTTTTTTTTTTTC
>NW_006263440.1:1179377-1186016 GCF_000469605.1 Apis dorsata
ATCGTTTCATTGTTTGAACCGGAAATTACGAGTATAATATCAGATCGTTGGTTATCGAGCATTCTCCACCGCCGCGTGTACGGGACACGTGTCTGTTTTCTGTAATCCGCGAAACCGAACCGCAACACGTGCTCGCGCGCTGAAATTAATATATTCGCCGTTCGCGAATTCGAGCCTCGATATTCTTAAACGACGACGGCATATTTATTACGTGTATTTATATATATATATATATACGTATATATATACAAATGTATATTTGCAAATGGGATAACCTGTCCGAGATTCGGTTCGGCAATTTCTTCCTTTGTGGACGCGGCCTGTTTAATTAATCGATCATCCTGCCTTTAATTACGGTACAAAGCCACCGGCCCAATATTGACTTTGTTAATTGGGTGTAGTCGGTGAATCGCTGAGCAATAAAATATTGACGATAAATTGCGTTCGCGACTCGGCCGACCAAGAAGTTTCTTCTTCGGTTCTCTGACGCAACCGCGGCCGTTCCGTGTCTCTTTGAAGTTCTAAAGCCTTTTCCATCTTCTTTGCCTGACCCCGTCTTTGTATCTGTATTTAGATTATGGGAACGCAGAAGGCCGTGCAACCAACCTTTTCTCTCTCTCTCTCTCTTTCTCTCCGCTACTCTTCTCTTTTCGCCAAACTACTTTTTGACCAAAAGGCTGTGCCCCTTTTTCCAAACGGGGCTTTGAAATTTTTGAACCGTTGAAGCGCGCTAAAATCAAAACTTAATCCTCTTTACCTATGTGTATGTGTGTGTGTGTGTGGTGTTGCACGCTTTTCGCTCGTGAATTTAGGGAATTCGTTCATTCTCTCGGGAGTAAATAGGTGAAATCAATTTTTTAAATATTTTAGAAAGTAAGTAGATATTTTTGCAAATATATTTTTAAGCTTTTTTATATTTTAATCGTATAATAATTTTCTTGCTGATTAGCCTGATCTGTATACTCGATAACCAATTCGATTGTGCCTTTAGAATGAAAATTATAAACGGATCTTTGAAATTTTTAGAAAGTTTCAATTATTATTGCCTTAATTAAAGCAATAAGACAATTATTGCTTTAACTTATTTACGTGTATATTTTATATATTAATGAGAAAGTTAATTGTGTAACAGGATACGAAATATAACGTGCGAAATTGCACGAAATATTCGAAACGAAGTAAAACGTTTAAAAGAGAGAAACAAATATTTATTTAACTACCATTTACCGGAAGATTCAAAATGCATTTATTGTACGTGCAATAATATCCAAACAAATTTTACTATAATTTCCTTCCATTCGTAAAATTCGTAATATTATTACAATCGTTCTTTTTTTTTTTTCATACAGAATTTCTTCAAGATTTCCAAACTTACAACCTTCTACGAAACCTTTCATTCCCCCCGTTTAACACGATACACGGTAAATCCTTCCCTTCTATCCGAAATTAACGAGATTCGATCTACCGTGGAACAAGAATTTAATTATAGCACGTGACGAGAAACAGCGGCTGTAACAGGTCGCCACGACGTACAAGCTTAATCTTTCGGGTTAATTTCAAAATAACGCTTGTCTCGGGCCAAATTTCCCGACGTCCGTCGAAAACGACACGCTCTGGCCACAAATTTCGGCCGTTATACCTGAGATATAGTGGGCGGATAAAAACCCAGAGAGAGAGAGAGAGAGAGAGAGGGAGAGAAAGACTTCATTCCTCTACACAGGATAATTGGTACGATACGCGTAATTTTAATCGAACGTGCACGCCAGAATTTTCATCCGAGATCCGATACATCTCTAATTTATTCCCCCATAAATCTGCTCTCCTCGTCCATAAGGGTTGCAACGATCCCTAATTTCTTTCTACTGTGTATATACATATATCGATCCAATAATGCAAAAGTGTTTCGATAAAATTACAACAATAATAAGTTTAAATAGATTCTACGAATTTTTTCTACGAATCGTATCCCCACAAATTTATTATGTCAATTGCTTGCTTATTTGGTCGCGTATAAATATCTTTCAGGGATTATCGATTATCGATGCCAGTTAAAAGTTTCTGTAATTTGGCGTTAAATTTGACGAGTAATGTAATTCGGTATATCTCGGTGTTCGTTGCGAACGAACGTTTAAACGTTTCCGCCCGTTTTCCAGGCGTCGCTCGCTCGTTCGTTCGTTCGTTCGTTCGTTCGTTCGTTCGGGACACGATTTATACAAATAAGGGAATTCGTACAAATCTCATTAATGGATCCCCGATGGAAATCATTCGACATTGTTTTATGACGACGGCATTGTCATTTTCTAGCGGCGCCAGCGAAATCCAATTAGGGAGCGAGCGGGAAATGTCGGGGCGGCACGGGAAAGCACGGACAAATAAATGAGCTTGAAATGAGCGAGAATTATAAATGAGATGCGACCCAACGCCGGACAAACGTTCAAACACCCGTTCAAACGTTAATAATTAATCATTGGGAATGTTTGACTTCGCGTAATCGGCTTTCTTTCCCCCTCCTTTACTTTTTTTTCTTTTTTCTTTAGCGAGGGATGAACGAGAGTGGTCGTTGGAAACAGGTCGAAAGGGTGCGTGAATTCGATTCGCGTTTCATTTATATGTTAATCTTGAGGAGCGTTTGAAGTTTGTTTCATCGATTAATTTTTTCTTCTTTTTTTTTTCTTAAGGAATAATAAGGATTTCGACACGTGTCCGAGTAATTAATTTTGTAAAATTAGGAATCGATTTAATTCGGAAGCAGAGTTCGGTCCGGTTCGTGTGAATCTAGTCACTCTGTTTATAAATTGTATTCAAAATCTAATTTAAGCGGGTGAAACTTAGAAGGGGGAGAGGAGGGGGAAGTCCCTGCGTACATGGAACTCCATTCACAAAGTTTGGGTTCGGGGACTCGATTCGCCTAGGCGTGGGGAAACAAGTGAGGAGATTCGATTCGAAGGAGTTCGGATTCAATCCTTCTTGTTGCTCCATAGAATTACTTTATTTACTAACGATAAGTTTCTTCGTTTACAACGTTTGCAATAATCTTTCCAACTTTATTTTACTCATCTTACATCGAGGATTTTCATTCCTTGTTTCGCGGATGGAGGTTTCCAGTTTCCAAAATCAACAGTTGAGCAACGAATTGGAATCTTATTTACCCTAAAAGTTCGTGGGAATAAAAAAAAATACCAGTATCGAAATTAACATCTCGGAAAAACGAATATTATTCAGTCCTCTGCTTTTGAAAAGGATTGCAATTAAAAAAGCAGTCCTTTTTCATCCTCACACCGTGAAATCAAAGCTCGATCGCTCGAGAATCCTGCATTCTTCCGTTGACAAAATTCAAGAGCGAAAGATTCTCGAAACATTCTCCACGAGGAGGAAACGTCGAACGAGACAGAGAGAATGGACGATGCGAGTCGAGTATGGAAAAAAAAGAAAGAAAACTCTCAGAAGAGGGAGAGTTTAACTCGTTTGAAACGCGTTTGAGAAACAATCTCCAACCAGGCATCCCCTGTTTGAAGACGGCCATCCGAGTCCCGCCACGTGCGAACGGTCAAAGCTTTGAGCCTCCCCTCCTTCCCTCTCCTCCATTTACGAGCTCGAAACTCTTAGTCAAATACGTGAGATTTCTAATGAGTGAGACCGAACGTGAGCTTTCAACGCCGAGCCTCCGTTCGCCCGGAGGGGAGGAGAGTTTTCGAGGCCGGCCGCGAATAATTCCCGCGTTTTCCCTGCGTAAACCTGTGCTCGCGGATCCTCCATTCGAACCCGAGGGATCGTTCGAAATTCAACCGAGAGACGAGACGAAAATTATCCAAAGATTCGCCCTTCGCTTAGAATTTAAAGGAGAAATTATATTCGACTCGATGAAAATCCAATCTCTCTCTCTCTCGATTCCCTCTTACGCGAAACCTGTTTCTAAAACCTGTGTCGACAATCATCCTCGACAAGATATAGATAGGCTCGCGTGGCAGAAGTGAAGAAGAGGAGGCAAACCGTGCGATTGAGACGGTGGCGGAAGTGGAGAGGCAAGATTGCGGCGATACAATAAATCGGGATGCACTCGGGATGGTTCGCTCGCGGCGGCAGTGGAACACTTTGGAGGAAGGGAGGGGAGGGGAGAGAGAGTCGTTGGCTGCCTCGGATATGCCATAAATAAGCGAGCGCACCCGGTATAAGCGAGGAACGTTTATGGCTGCCGCATACACGCCTAGCAGTCGGCCTAGGAAAGGTGCTTTAAAGTTGCACGATCCGCCAGATATAAGAGTGGCGCGTTGCATTCACCTTCTCGTGTTTTCTTTTTCTCTCGCTTTTTTTCTCTTTTTCTTCTTAATTATTATTTATCCCCCTTTCGTCGTTCGCGCGAAAACGAGTTCTTGGGGAATTAAATATTTAACCCGTCGGATTAACCGTCGGATGGATTGACGATTTGACAGAGCGGTTGGGACGAAGGGATTGCGTGTATTGTGAGATGTTAGAATAATGTACCGATAAATCGTTTGTACGATAAATAGCCACGTGAGCGATTTCAACATCGCGCAACACTGTGACTCGCGATATATCCTGATGAATCGAGGATTAAATTAAAAGTGAGTTGGAGGGAGAACGAGCGAAATTAAAAATTCTGAAGAGAGGGTGGTTCAGAGTGATGGTTGATCGAGCGACCGAATAGATTAGGTTTTGAAGTTTAGATATTGGAAAATCGATGGAGTTTGTTACGGGGTCCAAAGTTTGATTGGGAATAAAGTCGATTCAGGTTAAGTTTATTCTCGTTCGAAATATTTCGGATATACGGGAATCAATGCGATATATTCTCGTTAATATTATTCGTACGAAAATGGTTGGTTCTAAACGCTTCTAAAATTTGACTCGGTTTCCACGCTGGTTGAAAAAGGTTTGAAAAAACGATTCCACGTTTGTTATCCGGACGATAACAAACCGGCTAATTTTTCGCTTCGCCGCGTTTCATATTCTACAACCCGACGATTTGAAACCCGCAATATCGTTTCCGTTATTATTGAACACGGGTTAAGGGAGGGGAGGAGAGGGATAAAGCCCGAATGAAATTTCTACGGAACTCGTTGACTCGTTTCGCTTTTATCCACCGACAGACAATGTTTCCCATTCATATTCGATAATAACAATTTCTTGCGGCGCGCGATTGAATTGAATTTTTAAAAACTTCCGTACTTCCTTTCCTTGTTTCCCCTCGTTTCCCATTATATCGTCGTTTCTATTATTGGACAAATAAGGCGATGATATCGAGCTTCGAAACGACAACATCGCTGCACGAAAGAAGAGAGGGATGGAGAGGAAGAGAGAGGTGTGGTGATAAATTGTAGAGAGGAAGTGGAGGGGAAGAGAGAGAGAGAGAGGGAGCGGAAAATAATTCGAAACGACGACGTTGCGGACGCGTCTGAATCCGGGATGAAACGAAAACTTTCATCGTTTACATTCGCTCTCGACTTTTATCGCGGAAATATCCGACGCGGTCCGCCAACAACCCTTTATGAATTTTCCCCGATTCCGTTTCTGCGATTTCCGCCACACCTTTCATTCACCTTTTTTTTAAACACGGAGGAGGAGGTGGAGGCACGCGTGCGACACGAGCAGCCGTTAAACTTGTCGTATAATTTCGCGTAATCGTCAAAATTGTTCGATGAAACTTTCCTTCTTCCTTCGCCTGTTTCGCGTCACGGAAACAACCGCTCCTCCTTCTTCCCTACTCGTTTCTTTACCTCGTTAGCGCGGAGGAGGGGGAGGATTGGAAGCTTTTTCCTACCTCTGGTCGATCCCTCGCTTTCTCGAGAGGAAGCCTCGAGAGCCACTTCCTTCCATCGCTGTTTCGCGCCCACCGATTTCCACGCGAATCTTCTTAATTGGTAAATCGAGCGTCGCTCAACGAGAGACGATTACTCCCGTTATTGTTGTTGTTGTTGTTGTTGTTGTTATTGTTGACTAGGGTCCAGAACGATTTCTCTCGCGAGGGAGAAGCCTTCCCTTATTATTCTTCCTGATTAAAATATTTCCATCCACGTTTTAACCGTTATTTAATTCCAGGATAATTGAAAAAGTTTCTCGAGTAGTTTAACGCGATAACGTTGAAGAGAGAGCGTGCCGGAAGCTCGCCGTGAAATCGTCAATTTATCACCGTCGCCTTGGCGGGGTGATCCTTGTACGGGAATATCGGGGATACTTGGCGTGCTCGAAACTGAAATTGGCGCGCGTAAACAGTAGGATAAAGTCTGATTCTCTGGTTCTCTGAGAAGTTCGACAACCGCGAAACGAAATCAATTTTAATTATTCCGCTACTTCTAGAAAGAACAGAAACACGGGTAGAACGTAGAATTTTCTCCTTGAACAGGGTTGTAAAAACTCGGCGGATTATCGGATTTAACCGAGTAGGCACGCACTCGGCCTTAACCGGCCAAGATTTCTTACGTGTCGCGATAATATCGATCTCTCTGAAACAGAGAGAGAGAGAGAGAAAGAGAGAGAGAGAGAGAAAGAGAGAGAGAGAGAAAAGGAGAGGGTGGCACGATAGGGAGGGGAGGAAAAGGAGAAGGAAACGGAGAATGGCGAACGAGCAGGTTAAGGAGAAATGGGGAAAAAAAAAAAAAATAATCATCACCCTGGTTTCTTTGT
>NW_006263440.1:1186077-1190881 GCF_000469605.1 Apis dorsata
GCCGTGATCGAAGGCTTTCTCTCGAGGCGTGGATCGGTTAAAATTAAGCTCACGCGACTCGTTCGCCTTCGTGTCGCGATATTGCGCGCCTCGGGGGCCTCGTGTTATCGAATTAAACCGGGAACCGTGGCGAACCCTCCTCCTCCTCCTCCTCCTCCTCTCACCCTCCTACGGAGGACGAGGAAAAATGACGGGAAATCGCGTGACGGGAATGAGAACAGATGTTAATTGTAAATGTGACTCGCGTCTCCGATCTGTTTTCCTCTTCCACCCTTCCGCGATTCCTTTTGATTTATTATACCAGGCTCCCGGTGATCGATAGGGAAACCTGTTCATTTCGTGGGAGAATCGCACGAGAGAGGGAAGAAAGTTTCGAGACGATTTCTTTCTTCCTCTTCTTTTCCTCTCTGTTTTCTAAAAAATCGAGAAGCGATTATTCCATTCGAATTCGATATATCGACTCAAACGAGAAGTTCATTAACCCTCCTCCTCTTTCTCCAACTAACCCTTTATCGAAACTTCACGACACTTCATTATTGAAAGTTTAATTAACACGGCGCGATTCTCTTAGAAACCGATTTTCATTAAACCGATTTCTTTAAAACTCGATCTGTTCCCAATATCCCTACTGCAACTTTATCATCGGGGAAATCATTCGTCGGACATAATTTGAATGAAATGAAAAATTATTTCTATCCCTAAAGTGAGATAGAAATAGGACGAGTGGACGAGGAGGACGAATTGTTGAATTAAAGCTCCGAATCTTTGAAGTAAATTTCTCCCCGAAACGAAGTGGTAGAAATTCTGGCGTAGAAATGGCGGTGGGGAATCGAAATCGCGTAAGGGTGCAAACTGCGTGGGATCGTGTAACGGCGAAACGATTAATGCGATATTAATCGGGCGTTACGTGACTGGTTCTCGAGTAGCGGGCGTTGTAATACGTTGCGCCCGCACGTATCGATCGCCGCTTGTCTTTGCACTCGTGGCTGGCGCACTCGCGCGTGTAAGAAATTCAGCAGCCATTATCGACTGTTGATGGAGGATGGTCGAGGATGCACGTTGTACTGTTGTACACGTGTGCGTGTATGTGTGTTGGGATATCGACGAAGGGATTAACGAAAACGGTAACGTCGAGGGCGGACGAACGCTTGATGGAGAAACACCGATTCGTTTCGAATACGCGCGGTGGATGGGATTGCGTGTGCTACTTCCTTGTCGGCCATCTTCCTCTCTCCCTCGTTGTTGCTGTTCGCGTTTGCTCGAGGAGAATACGAGGGACGTAAAGTTGAATTATGAAACGAAACTTTTTGCGTATGTACGATACGTTTGCGCATACGTTGGACGAAGTTGGGACCGAGTTCGCCAAGTTGCGAATAATTTTTCGGTTGTGGCTGGAGGGGGAGGAGGGTTGGACGTGAAAAGTTGGACGAAACAAGGATAGGAAAATTCGTTTCTTTTTTGAGATTCGACGAAGAAGTGATTTTTCGAGGGAGGGTTTTATCATGGCGCAACTTTTTTCTTTTTTCTTTTTTGCGGATAAAAATGATTGATACGATCAAATGGCAAAATTGGCAAATATTGGATATTCGCGTGTGAAGGACGCAAATGTGATGAATATTTATAATATTCCCGATTATATTATTCGATAATAAATATTAAAACCCGATAAAATTAATATTTTCTCGAAAGGTTGAATATACATACGTGATTATGAAAACTTGATGACGAGCCAGCGCGAAAATAATTCCCGAAATTACTTTTCTTTCGATAAAATTGTTGCTCCCGTTGTTTTCCTCCTCCGTTTTAATCATCGCGATAATACCCGAAACTGGGTCAAGTTAATTGTTTAAATTGATCGGTCGGTAATCCGAAGAACCGTCTGCTAGGTAGCGTCGATACTCGCCAATTACCGTAGAAATTAATTGCATAAGTACCCGATGAATTAAATACTTACGAAATGTTTCAATCCCGGGCGCAAAACAATATCGGTATCAACACACCGTTAATTAACACAAGAACGTGTTAAAAGCGCGGATAAAGCGCGATGGCACCAACCGTGTGCGCGCGTTCATCAGCGACAGCAGCGATGTTAAATGCAACGCGAGGAAATAACCGCGCCAATTTAATACAAAGCAGACCGAGAACTGGACCTGCCACACGGAAAAGGGATTCAATTAGATCGTTTTTGTTCTGCGTTAATTGGCGGAGAAACTGATATATATATATACATACACATATATACGCATATACGCGAAGAACCAGTCTGCTACATTGAAATAATGAGCGAATATGATTCATAATAGTGATACGGGGCGCTATTTTATTTCGAATGGATAGACTGCTTTTCTGCTTAAAATAATTACACGATGATACAATGATGATATTTAATTTATCAGGGAAATCGTATTTTAAAGAAGAAGAAAAAGGGGAAAAAAAGGAACAAAGTGTCGCAGACGAGGAGAGACGTCACGATTATTTCGTCGTCGTTGGATCGTGTCGCAACGCCCTCAACACGGTGTACAAGCGTCCGGTCCTCCGACCACCTTAATGCGGCGTTCCGTGGTGGAAATAAATTAACGAAACGCAGCCACGTATTTTCAGTCGTTATCGTCACGGTGTGTACGCCGTATACGCGTGCACACGCGTCCCGATTGCATCGAAATTTATCTCCATCGGGCGTGATTAATACCGTTGCCCTCGCGGCCGCTATATATCACGCGTAATGATGTAATAACCGGTCTGCACTTTCGAGTACCAGCCTCTTTCTCTCCCTCGCCTTATCCCCCCTCCTCCCTCTTATCTTTCCTTTCCTTTGTTAATAACGGCGAGAAAGAAACCGAGCGCATGATGATAGACGAGAACCACGGATCCCTTTGGCTCGATCGATATTAAATAAACATCGGGGATTCGAAAAATTTAACGATCCGCCATTTGCATGAGCGATAAATGCGCTTCGATTCTTCCATTGCCCGCCCCTTCTTCTTCTCTCCCCCCTACTTTGCTCGTCATCGGTTGCCACCGTTCGTGGTGGCTCGTAAACGACGCCATTGAAACGCAACGCGGCGAACGGGATAAAAGATTTTATGGAGATCGCGGTGAATCTTAATCGCGATAACGAGTGGAACGACTCGAGCCGCCGGCTCCACGTGATTTACGACGTACGAACGTGATTTCGAGATAAAAATGTCTCCAGTTTGATCAACAGACCGTAAATTCTGTCAACTTTTTACGCGTAAAATACGTGGAAAGAAATTTGAAGAAGAAAAAAATAGAGGAGACCGTGCCATTGAAATTACTTTTCGTTTTATCCCGATATCTCGAACGGTTGTCGAGATATAACGATTCAAAGTTAGCGCTTAAGAAGTTATGAATGAGCGCGCCACCTATATTTCTTCCTGGAAGTACTACGAATCGTACCAAGAATCGTACTACGCTTTTCCAGGGATCGCGTACTGCCACTTGTCTGCAGTTTGGGACAGGTCAGTGAGACGACGCCCGAGAGAAGAGGAGAAACGATTAAAAAATTACCATTCTCTTTACACGACGATATCTCGGCAACCGGAAGTCGTATCGAGATAAATCAAAACGCGTTTCAAAGGGCAAGATGCGGCGCTTCTAATATTCCCTTATTCGTCATCCGAAAATTATTATTTTCGGAGTTACAGCGGTTCAAAGTTTTTCCAATTTTAATAGGATCGAATCGAATTTTAAAGCGTACTACGCGACAAACATGTGCTTACTTCTGAAGAAATATCGTAACGATTCTGTTAACGATATATCGAAAATTCTGGATCGATTAGAAAATAAGAGCGACTATGAAAGTAGAGAGGAAAATTTCGAAATTGGATTCATTAAAATTCGCCCGGTATGGAAATCACATTCCGCAATTTGAGCTCGAGTTTTTCAATAATATTCGCGGATGATCCGAGATGTTCCATTGAAAAGTAACGAGATAATTACCGGCCCGTGACCCAGCCGGAATCCATTCATTATCGAAGGCCGAACGATTCTTTTGTACGAACACTCGAATCGAGTGGAACAATGGAGTTTTTAAAATTCGAGCTCGTGCCCTTACGTCGATCCTCCCAGTTGTAATTACTTCGCTCGATAAATGTTTTCAGAAGCGGCAACGAGGTTTGGAAAAAGTGGCCGGGTACTTTTCGCTTAATCCTCCCATAAATGTGTGCACGTGTGTACGTGTGTTATTTTTAAAACCATCGCGCTACAATCCTATCTTTCGTCCGTTTCTTTCCTTTCCCCTACTCTCTCTCTCTCTCTCTCTTTTTTCCCCTCTCTTTTTCTCGAAACTACATCGAGCACCTTTTTAACGACACGCCGAGCACGAGGCACGATGCTTTCATGAATTATACATTCGGTTTACCTTACTCGGTTCGGTATAATTTTCCATCGTTAAATTGCTCGTGCGCATAAACTTTATTGCTTTTCAACGGGTCTTCTTTCCGCGGCACCGATGTTTCATTGCCATCCGTACACAGCTGCGTTGCAACGAGCGCTGTTTGTTTTTCCCGGGGGAAAAGGACAGGATAATTATTACGCGAAGGATGTAGGAGGATGGAATTATATCGTTAGAAAATTGCAGCAGACGCGATGATCCGCGTGCAATAATTATACGCGTTGCTCATTGAAATTGTACGTCCGCTTCCATTCGATACTCTCTTCTCACCGAAGAAACGATCTTATCTTCCCGAAGAAACGATCGAACTTTTTTTTTCTTCGCCATCCCCCATTTTTTCTTATCCCCATTTTAATCTCACTTTATCGTTTTATAATATATATATATATA
>NW_006263440.1:1191114-1206396 GCF_000469605.1 Apis dorsata
CGTTTTCTTTGTTCCCCTCGCGCTTTTATCATTCACGTTCCGTGGCCATCTTTCGACCTTGTTACTCGAAAAGTTGCGCGGAATTAAAAGGAAGTAGTCGCTCATCGTACGCAGTCGTCGCTCCGTGTTTCTTTGTCCTCGAAATAATTCACCTTCCTTTTCCCTCCCCGTTGAAACTTGTCCAACGGCTTCCTGTGTGCCCTCTGTTCCCCTCTCCCCTTATTAGTAGCTGTATAAAATTGAGGAACGTACACTCGTTCGAGAATCTATATCACGTATCTCTCTCTTTTTCTTTTTCTCGCGTTAAACGTCGAAGTTTACCAAGTTTAATCAGATCTTCATCCTCTTTCGTGTAATCGACTGTTACTTTTCAAAAATAATCTTCAAACCATTTAAAACAAAGTTTGATTAGAAAAGGAAATTGTTGGACTAAATAAATTTCAAAAACAAATTCAAACAACAAGATCACCGGAACGGAAGTTTATTTCTTCGGAGATTGGATATTATTTTTAATTCCCCTCCCTCCAATCGTGGGATCGATTCTCTGTGGAGAGAGGTTCTATTAGAATTTTCAACGCGCGGAAACAACGTACGAAAAATCCGAAACCACTGGAAATTCCGGACGTGGGTCGCCTTGCGACGCGAAAGAAACCGCGAGGATGAAAGAAAAGAGAGAAAAAGAGAAAAGAAGGGGGAGGGGAGAAATGGCGAGGATAATGGCCCCTCGACATCTTGCGGGAAATACGGGACCGGGCCGTGAAAATAATGCAGGACTCGTTTGTTACTTGTCGGACAGTGATTCGTCTGGTTGAGGTCAGGGGGGGCGGTGAGAAAATGGCGAGGGCCGGTGAAAAGTGGTGAATTTTTCATCTGCATAGTTAGTGTTACGTTGCGGGCTCGAGGTAAAAACTTCCTTCTTTTCCCCCTCAGGAATTTGCTGGATAAGGAAAAAAAAAGACACAAGGAAAAGAAAAAGGAAACAAAATAATAGAAACGGAAGAGCAAAGATTTCAAGGAAAGGAACATGTTTAACCGTGCGCCGAGTTCCATTTCTGTTCCGTGGATGACCGAGTCTATGGAGCAAGCTAAGAATCTTCTCTTTCTTATTTTCACTTGTTCGACCCATTTGTACGGCTTCTCTTTGTATCCACTTCTCTTGCAGGGAATAACGTTCAAGAACGAGCAAAGAAGTATGTTTAAAAGAAGAAGACTGTTTATACTGAATCGTCTGTTATCAATAATTACACGTTTTTCTCTCTCTCTTTTGCGTATTTTCTCATAGAAAAATCGTCAACAAAATCTCTCATTTCACTCAAAAAATTCAAATTCATCTATCCATTCCAAAACAGAAAGCTCGTTACAATAGAAAATCGAACATGCTTGATGCGAACTTTTTCTCGCCACTAGTTTTCCCCTATCCTAGAATGCTTTTTCGAGCCGCGATAAATCGATGAAACGGCGATAAAAGTCAGCCGGTGGGGATGAAGTTAACCGGCCTCCTCGAACGAGAGGAGGGATTTAAAGCTGTCGGTTTCTTTCTCCTCGCGAGAAGACCATCTTAAAAAGAAAAACGTTCGAGTTTTAAGACAACGCATCCCTGTATTCGGGAGAAATAATTCGGTAATTCGATTGGTCGTGTATAACGACAGAGGTTCCGTGTCTTTGATTCTCGTATACGTTTATCTTACGCAATTACGCGCGCCGCACGAAACGGTATCGTGTTTTACGGTAGCGAGGAACACGAGGGGGAGGAGCTCGCGCAAGATGTTCCAAAACTATTGTTGCTGGCTTGGAGCGCCGGTAAATCGCGTTTAATATACGCCTTCCTGAAAGAGTTTGAACGGCCGCGAGTTGGGGAAGGAAAGTTGGTGAATGGAGGGAGCGAGGTAATACGAGTGTTCGTCGTATCGCTTTTGGCGCGGCGGGGATAAGAAGAGGAGGAGGAGTAGTCGAGTCTGGCTTTTGCGCGCCAAGTAATGAAATAGTAAATTGAAATAGGCTCGTTTCGAGTTTCTTTTCTCTTTTTTTTTTTTTTTGATCTTGTCGAGAGGAGGGAGAAATGCATCTCGAGGTTAACGCGAAGGTATAAGGTGAAAGCAAATTGATCTTCAATTTTTATACTTTCGAGAATTTTTCCAGCTTCTCTTTCAATTTTGATATTTTTTTTTTTTTTTTTTTGTAATTTGGATAGAAGAAAGAATTCTTCTGTCCCCTGAATTCTTTCGTTATGGAATAATTTTCCAGAGGGAAACTGGCTGGATGTTTTCGGAGGTGACGTTGAAAATTCGCGGAAAATCGTACCGTTTCGACGGTATGATAGCGAAAGCGACAGGGGTGGCGTCGAATTTTGTAAATTTTACGGATTCTTCGAATTTCACGCGGCAAGGAATGCCGCAAATTAAAACCTGCCAGTTTCAACGTGAGCTTTCATCGAAATCAGGGAGGTGTATGTGTGCCCGCGTTAGAAAACGAAATAGCGCCGGCAATGGCGCGGAATGTCGCGAATTTCTGAAATTCTCCCCATGATTTCCGGGACAATGTCACGAATTAAAACTTTTCAGACGTTTCCATGGAACCCGTTCCACGTCTCGATATCGTTACTTTGTATCGGAAAAGTAAAAGGTGGCTTCGAGGATGGCGTGCAATTTCAACCTCCACTAATTATAATCAATAATAACGCGAGATTTTTCCTCTTTTTTTTTTCTTTTTCTTTTAATGAAATAACATTACGCTTTCTACGCTGCCTTCCCAATATCGGATGATATCGAAACAGCCAATACGTTCTTTTTAAAAGAAAAAGAAAAAAAATAACATCTGATATTGCGAAGCGTAGCAACGATAATGCGCTTTGCCTCGAATCGATATCTCTATTGGTTCCTGAGAAACAAGCTTGTAAAGAGGAACGTAAAACGCAAACGGCGACGAATGGTTAAAATTCTTGGAACTGGCATATTTTCTTTTTTTTCACGAGAAAGTGCGTAACAGTCGAAGAGAAATCGCGTGTTTCGGGTTTCATTGGCGAAATGTGTACAAGGAAAAACAAATTTACGAGAAAATTTGTTTTAAAACAAAAATTGGTATCTTAGAAATAATCACCATCATTATCATTATCTTAAAGGGGAAAGTTCTCGATCAATTTAATAGCCGAGTTCTGATTCTAAAAAATATATAAAAATTTTGAGGTGACAATTTTTCCAATAATTTCTCTAATTTTTTCTGTTTAATACAGTAGACTCTCGAACGAATCTCAAAAAATAAACGATGCACGCATAGATGATCTACGCGGCTTTTCGCGTTATCGCAATGTAAAGTTAGGCGTACGAAACAGGCAATAGCTATAAGTTACGTACAGGTATCGAGCTGCCATTAGAACTCTCATAAAGCTGTAGTATGCACTTGTAATACTGCCGAAACCCGAGACACTTCTCCAAGAAAATACACCTTGCACTCAAGGGGGTGTCTCAAAGTTCAACAACTTACCCTATGAAATCCCATAAAGCCTTACTCGGCCCACTTGCTCCGGCTTCCACGTTTCGACTATTTCCAAAATAGCTTAACCTTCGGTATCGCAACTGAAATTCAAACGCATTTTCATTTTCCCACGTATACTCGAGGAGAGAGCAAATTAAACAGAAAAAAAAAATATATATATATTTCATCAACCACCATCGTTCCAACATTCGCGCATTTCTCCTCTTCTTTCTTCCTCGAAACGACGCATTTTCTATTGAAAGCGCGAAAACTCGCGTTCTCGACGAGATCTGATCCCGTGTTCGCGAAATATTAATCGGCAAAATCCACTCGAGAACCAGATTCAGGAAGAGATAAGCGGTACGAGTCGACCCCCTCGAAAAATCGAAGGCTCGTGCACGGCCTCGAATCAGATCGTTGCCGTGTCTGAATCAGATAACGGGCCTTTATCGAGCCTCGTCCTGCGTATCGAGTTTATCCTCTTTAACCCTTTCTGCTCTCTTACGCAACACCGTTGCTGCGTGCACCGCGTTCCAGATCGCCGTCACCTTAATTAGCATAGATAATGGAGCGTGCGTGCGCTTTCGAAGCGCGACAAAGCTGGTGGAGTCTGCGATATAATCGGCCGATAAGGGGATGGTCATCGAGTAAGATCATCCGTCTCTTCAAGGTTACTGGAAAATGGGTTGATCGATCGATCTTTCGTTTGTCGAAAGACGGATTTCGATAGTTGATATTCGAAAAGAGAATCCCTGAATCTATTCTTTTGTCTCTAATTAGGAAATTGAAAGTTGCTTGTATGTTGTATGTACAGAGAGATCCTCCCCTCCCCCTACCTGTTTTACAATAATCTCTGAAAACGTCAAGCTGGAAAAGAAAAAGGAGATTATATATATCCGACTTATCAAGGTGGAGGATAAAAGCTTCCGGAAAGCTTTTTAATTTGCTTCTATATATGTGTATATATACTTTTTTGTCCTTGTTATATTTTCATTTTCAGTAGAAAAAAAAAATCCTGTTTTTCATCTTTCCCCTTCAGGACCATTAACTTTAATGAAATTCTTCGCGTGTTCCCTTAACGGCTTTATCGCGCATCAACTCGATGCATTTCTACGAAAGAAAAAAAACTCGTATTATTTCTCGGGCGTGTAAACGAAATCACAATAATTGTTCAACGCATCGTATTGCATTCAACGCGTATATATACCTCTAAAAAAAATATCCGTTCAACCGAATCGATTTGCGAAAGGAAATTTTCATAACTTTAACGCGTAATTGGCCGGGGCAATTGAGAAAGAAAAACAGGGAAAATTTGCGTCTCTATTCAGTGGCGCAACGATTCGCGTCAAATCTAGTTACAAGCGGAGCCATGGACTGGATAATATTCAATCCGGTCCACGCCCGATTATGGGACGGTATTAAACCCATTACCTGGTTTCGCATGGTTACGTTTAATTATATTTGTTGCGCCGGCTGGAACGCAATTACAATATTGCGAATTATAGAACGGGAGTAAGTAATTAATTTTCGAAATGTTTTACGGCATCGCAAAATTTGCGTGTGTGTACGTGAGTTTATTTGTCGCGACGCTGTGTCGTTCACACACCGCGAAACACACGATAATCCACGCCACAATCCGCGTATCGTAATCGACTGTGAAAACGCGGCCCCGAATCATTAACAATGAACAAACTCGCTAATCTCTGTGTAAAATTACGGGCGGCGGTTCGAACAAAATATTTTGACCGATGTTAATTAAACCTTTCCACGCCATATTATAGGAGGAGGGACACAGCGTGGCGTTGTTTTGCGTTCGAATTGAGGTTACTACTCTCGCTCCCCTCCCCGCTTTTGAAACCGGGCGCCAGATAAGTAGAACGAGGACAGCGGTGGTCAGCCGAGCAGATAAGCGAGCGGGACAGTCGAGAATCGATTGTACATCTAAACTTAACCAAGCGTGACCCTTTTGCCGTTTCAACGAGGGACGCGAATAATTATGCTCGCGAAAATCGAGCCGATTATCGAAAAGCAGCAAGATTTTCCAATCGAGGGTGGGTAATTTTTAATTTTATAAAAACGGAGAAGGAGAGAGTTAAATTATCTAAAGAATTAATTTTAATGCAAAATACATACGAATCGCGTCCGGGCGAAACGAGATTATCGCTCATAATGGTGGACGCGTGCACGCTTGTTGATCGAATCAAATTATCATTATGTACGTTTAATATTATAACGATTATGGGAGGGAGGGAGGAGAGTAAAGGGGTGAAGGTAAATGGAACGAATGGTGTTTTTCATTTCGGGCGAAACTGACTGTGCGACCGATTCGCAAACAGCTCGAACGAGATGTTGCATAGTAACGCGGCCGATAGTCCCGAATGAATACGGAATACGGATACGGGTATATAATTACTTTCCGTGTTAATTCTCTTTGTTACGTTTTAATCGGGCAAATGACGCGTTGTTAATTCGCTTAACAACAATCATCTCGCATTTCGCGACATTTCCAGTTAATCCTGCCGATTAATCGGCCACGGAATCGGAAGGAAGCCCATTTTCCAAATGGGGATCAGAGAAATCGGAGAAATCGTTGATAATTCGTCGATACGTAATTTAAAATAATTGATTTCCATTTAGCGGCAAGTGAGGATGTATAACGAATTCGATTCGTCGAATGAAAATTTCACGAGAGAGAGAGAGAGAGAGAGAGAGAGAGGAACGATCGATACAGTCGCAATATTTCTTCCTCTCTCTGCGAAATTAAAAATTTTCTTCCCCTATTGTAAAAATCATCCGCTCTCTACCGCGAAACAAACAATCCTCCGACCCAGATTTACACGTTTGTCGTGCATTTTCCAGGGAGGGAAAATTCTTCGGAATGTTGATATATCGGACGGTGAAGCGAGCCACGTGTCGCTAGGAAGGAAAAGTACTACTGTATAAAAAAAAAAAAGAGCGGAGGAACGAGCCCGACCTAGAGCCGACAGCGTTTGCCCGGAGGCCGTGGACTCGTTCGATCCACGGTGCGTTGTTACGTCATTACATCGGCCAAGCTTGAATTTCCACGCCGGATGACACGACCCAGAAGAGAGAGGATTCTCTCTCTCTCTCTCTCTCTCTCTCTCGGTCAACCTCTTACCTATCTATATATGGTATTCGTATTTTTCGAAAGCCTCTCGGCATCGAACGTGGATGGGGAATGGAATGGAATGGAATGGAATGGGAATACGAGGCAGGCTGGAGAAACCTCATCTCCAACTTAGAATCAGATCCTCCTGGGATATTTTAAAGTCTTATTATATTACGCGATGGGATTGCAGCGATAACAAAGAGTTTTTAACGTTGGCTGGTAAGAGAGACGCATCGGAATATACGAAGCGTTGGATTCATTGACAGGATAGTTTAAGAAGAGAGGAGTGTCGTAAAGTGATAGAAATGAAAGAAATAGAAGCGAGTTTTTAGAAAAGAGTGAGAAAAAAAAAAATGAAAAAAGATGGAGTAGGATAACTTTTCGTTTTTTGCAATTTTTTATTCACTCGCAAACGATCTCATATAATTCTGTAAAAAATATATATATGTGTAAAATTCTTAATAGAAAATTCCTGTAGTAATATTGCGATCGATAAGTATTTTCTACGCCCTCGTGCGAGGGCAGTTGCGCAATCTCCGAGGATTTTATTGACATCGTAAAATAAATCCTTTCTCGTTTGTCTTAACAGTCGAGCGAGCGACAGGTTAAGATTATCACGTTTGAAAAGCCAAGCGATGTCACGACGTTCAGAGAGGATGAAGAGAGAGGATTTTCGTGGAGAATAACGTGGAGAAAGAAGGGAAGAAAGAAAGGAAGAAAGAAAAAAGCGAAGAGAAACCACTGTGATGTTACGAGAGCCTCGTAATTAAGCCTCGCGATAATTGCGCTTTTAATACCTCTTCCTCCGATTTCTCTCTCTCTCTCTCTCTCTTTCCCTTTTCCTGCGACAATGTTAGGAATAGAGAGGGAACAGAGTCTATTGTCTCCGTTGAACGAGGCGAGAATTGATTAGTGATTTGATTTAATGACACCGTGACAAAAGAACGGGTGACACTCGATCGATCTGTAAAAATTCTGTTCGACGCGACTCCTCTTCGTTCGTAATCAATAAAACAGGCTAATTGGAACTTTCTAAAGGTAATCTCTCTTTTTTTCGTTTCTTTTTCCTTTTTTTTTTTTTTTTTTACGAGAACATCATTTTGAATATTAATGGAATGATACGAATTGGATCGAAAATATAACATAATGGAGAAAATAGAGAAAATCGTTGGGAAGAGTGATTCTAAACAAATGGAAGCGAAATCGAAGCGTAGCGGAAGGAATCACAATGAAACGGTTTTGAAACTGAATACGAATATTGTATTGAATATCTAATAGGGAAACGCGTATATAAACTCGTTTCCAGAATAATAGGTGTAAAACGAATTTTATTGACTTTTTTCGCAATAATAAAAAAAGAAAGAGAGAGAGAGAACGTTTATCGAGAAGAGAATAGAAAATTTCGAATTATCGAACGGAGATAAAAATCCTCCCCTTCCATTTCCATTCCCCTCCAAATATCTCGAGAGAGAGCTCGAAACGACGAAATCTTTTGTTCTTTTTTTTTTTTTTTTTTTTTTTTCACAGCCCCGATTTTATAAACCAACCAATGTTCCATTTTTCCGTGGGACAACAACAGAGACGAAAGAGTGTAAATCTCGTTGGGACACGTACGCACATAATTTCGCAACGCGGCCTTATCGGGGAACGGCGTGGCATGTCATTCTCTCGATCCTTTCGCTCCTCTCAATCCCAAATTCAATCTGATGCCTTTACTACCGACGCGCTCTGACCGAACAGCCCATATCCGCTTACGACCATAGAAACGTCCGCCTGACAGGCGAAACTCGCTCGTTAATCACGACAGTTGGATTCTCCTCCCTCCTTCGATCTCGTTTATGCGGATTTGATGCTCTACGGTGTTGTGTAGTCGGGTCCACAGGTGTTTCTCTCTCGCGCGTGCATGTAAATTCCCCCTCTCTCTCTCTCTTTCTCATTCTCTCGCAAAGAGAAGAAGATAATTTGTTTTCCAGCTCGTCTTGAAACACGTTCAAAAGGACGAGGTGAATTTATGGCGTCCGCGAGATTAACGACACGCATCGACTCGGGATTGATTAACAGCCGGATCGAAATGGAAAAACATCGGTTTCCTTTTTTTTTCTTTTTTTGAAAATTTGTAACGGCCTCTCCTCCAAGTTCCACCACCGATGTTGCGGCTGTTCGGAGGATTATTAAATCGGTGATCCTGTTTGGCTTGGCCAACCGTTTGGAAATTCACGTTATTTTATTTCGACGAGTTTTAAACTTGTTATACTTTTATTTCGATATTCTGTTTCGGTAAAAAGAAAGGAAGACCTCTCCACTCATTTGCTCCACTTTATACGTCCGCTCGCAACCGCAAAGGTCAACTGTAATCCCTCAAACGCTATCTTCCTCGTTTCTCTTCTGATTCAGCGTTTCTTGCGATCGCTCGACTCGACTCGACCCGATCCGATCCGATCCCCAAACGAGGTGGTAAATAAATGGAACAAATAAAACTTCCCCTCCGGTGAAAAGGCGCCAGTCACAAGTAACCGATAAAAAGGCGGTAACGGTCCGCCTTCGCCTTAAGTAGCGGCCCATTAAAGTGGATTAATGGCCACTTATACATTACGATGGGCCAAATTATTGAATAAGAGGGAGGCGAAGGAGGAGGAGGAGAAGGAAGAAATTCTTATCCGGAACGACCCTCGTCATCGCTCCACGGATCGAGTCCACTTGTACACCCCCCACCTTTCCCTCTCCCCCTCGTGTCGAACAATATCCTGGATGTTCTCAAAGTTTGCCTAACGAGGCTCATTTGACACGGTCCGAGTGTACCGGCCACACACAGACGACGACCCTTCGATCCCATTACTCGCTCCTCTTGATCCTCCTCCCCCTTCATCTTCCCCTTATCTATCGAAATGTTCACCTATATATCGGCCATTTCGATAATCACCCACTAATTGGCGATCATCGCTACCTAAGCCGGCGATACAATCGTGGTACATATCGTGGTCGTTCGTCGTCGTCCTTGGAAGAGGTTTCGAACGTTTCTCGAAAGGAATGGTAATCGGTAAATTTTAATCCGTTCCGAAAAATTTCCTTAATTTTTAAATAAAGGTCGAATCGTTTAATCGTAATTTATTTCTTGAATTTTCGATAATTGGTCAGAGGAAGTGGGCGTTCAATAATAAGAAATGCGTTGAAAAATAAACGGGGGAGATTATTCTTTATGAAGTTTTTGCCGCGAGACTTTTGCAAAGTGAATTCTTTTTCTCTAAGGAACTGAATAGATCAGTGGTTGCGGTGGTGGAGGGTTGATAAAACTACGGCGGAAAATTAATGGCGAAGTAATTTCGCCGTTGCTTATTTTATCGAGCTTCTCTCTCAAAGAGAAATTGCCAGGATTGAAATGGGAATAAAATAGACGCAAAAACTGAATTATCGAAATACTATTTATATCGGGGAAAAGAAAGGTTGGAAGGAAGATTTTCCTTTCGGTTATTAATTTTCGGAATAAATATACGAGCAGAATAAAGCGAAACGTATCTCTAAAAAAAATATATTTTTTTGTTTTTATTAATGAAACGATGGTGATTGAAAAATTCAATGTTTTTTTCTCTCTCCCTCCCTCTCTTTTTCTCTCTCTCTCTCTCTCTCTTTGTAATTTCAATATTACTCCCGTTTTTTCATTTACTAAAATTTATATTTTTCACGAAAAATGCAAGAGAAAAGTAACACAAATTTGATTACGTACAAATTCTCCGATATTTCATCGAAAAATTTTAAATGAGTATTTAATATACGATACATAAAAAAAAAATATTTCGTAAATAAAAATGTATAAAGTATAAAGACCAATATAAGAAAAATTAACATCGCGTCGTTTAATTAATAATCTTCCGTTCGAAAATTCCCTGTAATTAAGGGAACACGTTACCCAACGATATCAAGTCACGAGTAATTTACGTCGAAAATAATAATAATACGTCGGAAAAATTGCTCGTAATCGAAACGAAGTAAAACGAACGAATAAAAAAACGAATAAAAATATTCTCAAAATATTTCGAAATGGAAATTATCCGAATAAAATTATTCGCAAGAATTATTCTCACGAGATGAGTCGAGCTCGAGATCGAAATTTCAAATAAACGTCGAAAAAATAAGCAGCCATTGGTTTTCAACATTCGAATTTCGGCAACGATCTGTCACGCGATAAACTAAATTACGGCCGAGTAACGGGTTAAACGATTATAACGGGAGGAAAACGCGAAAGAAAATAGGGAAACTGGCCATCGACGTTTGACAGACGTTTCGACGAGGCCGGGTTGTGGTGTACACCGGAGTAATGCGGTGCTCACCGATAATAAATTATCCGTAAGCGGGCGAGCGGCAAGCTGCGACGGTCAGGTGCGCCAGGCAAAAACTGGCAAAATGGATTATTAATTACGATATCACGTCGCCCCTTGCGGATGAACGAAACCAGAGGGAGAAACTTTGCCCAGCTTTTTTTCCACGAGCCTCGAATTCGATCCGCGCGGGTTATATTTAAAATTACTCGAGATAAAATACTCGAGACAAAATTTATATTTACATCTTCGTATATATATATTTCGCGTAACGTGTCAATTCTGTCGAGTGTAAAGAAAATAGGAACACAAGGAATCACAAGTCTCGCGCAACTTTCACCATATGCGTTACCACGTCGAATCGGTCATTTTCCATGAGCGTGCGCGGGGCGTAGCCATCGTTCGGTACAAGATTGGTTCGCCAGCTCGATTAAGCTGGCTTTTTCAATTCTATTCCGTATGTGGCTAACTGATATCCGATGTTATTTCGTTGGCCGAATGGCCGCGCGATAGTTTTATATACAGAATGTTAATCTTCCATCCGTTCAATGAACGTATGCCGCGGATTAAACGTTCGACCCGTGTATCCTCCCTGAAAAAAAAAAAAAAAGAAAAAATGAAAATTTAAACGCTGATCGATCGTTTCTGCTTGTCGACACGCGACAAAAGTTTCGCGATGGTTTTCGCATTTAAACATCGTCGTTTATCCTTCGATATTATCAGTTTCGAAGCAAGCGAACGTGTTATACGTTTCTGTTTAATGTCGCGTTTATATCGATAATTAGATTATTAAACGCTTTTCCCTTTCTTTCTTCCTTTCTTTTTTCGTACAATTTATTCTATCGAGTGAATAATTAAGTTCGAAAATATAAGAAAAGTTTGCCTCTCCCCTCCCTCGCGTAGTCGAGACTTGCAGAAGCAATAAACGCCGCGGAAAATTTTTAACTTGGAGTTAATTTAACTTTCAAATTGATCCTATCAAAATTTCTTGCAAACCTCGTTCGAGCGAATGGACCGAGAACTTGTTCCATGCTTATTCCGAAGATGTTTCCCGCACAAATAACACTTTTATAGAGCACTTTTCATTCACTGCTTGCCCTCGCGACTGCCAGAAGCCAAATGATATTACGTCGAGGCGTATTTAAGAAAGATAAACAAATCGATCGTTTCGAGGCGAAGGATAAATTCCCGGAATCCCCGAAATACGAAACTGTCGAAAGAAATGAAAACAAAAACATTTCGAGCATTTGCCAAATCTCGATACGAAAATGTTTACGTATCGTAATTGCTCGCTCGTTTAACTTATCTAAACTATAACCCGATCAATTTCGATTTGATTTCTTTCTCAGAAAGAAAAATAAAAGAACGAGAAGAAGAATAGAAAAAAAGATAAAAAATGTAATATAACCCTACGATGAATCCTCCTCTTCTTCGTTGAAAATTCGTGCAACCACGAATGCATTCTCGTGAAACGGAATTCCATCCGTCCGATTTTGGGAAAAACTCGATTCGAATATCTGGAGGAGGACGATTTATTAGGAGACCGTGTCCCCCGTGTTACATTAGGAAAATTCGTTCCATTAGGAAGATTGCACGATTGGACGGAAAGGTACAAATCGAACGGCGCTCTCCAAACCCTCCCTCCCCTCGTTTGGCGTCGGATAACCGATCGCTAATTGCTTTTGTCATACCGATAATTAATAATGCATCGATCGTCGCGAGGAGGGGGTGACGATGAGTGGCCGGCGAATTAAATGCGTTAACGAGGATAATCGGGTTGCGGTGAATGGTAAATGGAAAATACACCGGTACGGCAGTTATTGAATACAAAACGAGGCTGCTGCGATCCATCATCAGGGTTTGAACTGTACTGGCTTTCGATACAAACGTTTAACGCCCCGCTATTTGACTATTATCGATGAACATATTTTCGAATAGTGGAGGGATGGAGAATAAAAATTACTTACATAATTTATAATAAATAATAATGGAATAATCGCAAATATATAGCTGACAAGTAAAATGTTTTAATTTTAAGGGCGCTTTGAAATTAGAGAAAATAATAATTCTCGAAAGGGGGGAGAAAGAGTGGTAGAATTAATTTATATAATAAATATTCCCGCTCAATATGGCGACACGAGGAGTAACGATGATAATTCTTCTTTTTCGTTATTTTGCGCGTGTTACCCTCGTTCTTGAAACATGAAAAGAAGGACGTTGAAATACGCAGGTGGTATAACGAGGAGAGATGAATGGCGGTCGGTTTGATTTGCAGAAGGAGCGACAGAAGTGGCAAACAATGATAGGGAAAGCCGTGTTGGTACTTTGCGGCGTGTTGACGATATCCAACTGCTGCTACATTTTTCCAAAAGGTACTTGGACAAGTAACGAGCGAAACGACGACGCCTCTCCATATATTCTAAAGAAAGAAATTCTAAACTTTGGTGAAATTCTAAATTCCAAGACTGTTCGAATACGTGCTAAGATCGAAAAGATTTCTCGCGAAAATAATTCTTTATTGTAATTTATACAAATTACCCCACAATCATTTTTTCATTTCCTTTCTCCTTTCTTTCATTCGTGTCTCCCATAAGAGGAGGGAGAGGTCACGATATCATCGAGACCTTTCGAAACGAAAAGGATATTTTAATTGAACATACCGCCCTTCCTTTCCCCTTTATCAGAAGGTTCCATTAAAAATTTTCACCGGCTTAACCGCGGCTTAATATATTGCGGGCGGCTTTTATCTGTTCAAATCCCGGGGAAGAAAGGAGTGGCGAGGACCAGGGAGGGGCGGCGGCACGGTCACGGTTCGTACGCTGTGTTTTATCGCGGCACCGCGGTGGTCTAAATCCTCCCCACGATAGTAGACGATACTTTATTCATCGTGAATCGCGCGGATTTAATTTCACACCGTTTTACGACGCGCTCCCGTGTTTACGGTTTGTAATTACGTTTGATGCCTGAAAACGAGCGTGACCTCCCCCTCCGTTTAGGAGAAAAGAATAAAAAGGAAGGAGGAATCATCGATTAAACGCGCCTCCCGCGTCTCTTTCTAACGTAACTTTCAGATTTCACGCCGAGCCGAGAAATAAAAGCGAAAGTTAAGAATTTTCCGAAAGAAAATTTCGAAAGATCAATTTCGATTCAAATCGTTAAGGGGGAAGAAAGTTTTCCCATCGAGAACGGGGATAAAGGAAAGATGAAACGGAGAAGTTGAAGAGAAAGAAATGAATGGATGGGCCGTATTTCTCTGTTACAGAGATCAAGGATCCGTGCACGAAACTGAATTGCAGCCAGGGGTCGCAATGCGTGCGAAGCAGGGACGGAAGCGAGGCATCCTGCGAGTGCCTGGAATCCTGTCCGAGTTTAGGGGATCACGAGGGATCGAGCCCCGTTTGCGGCACAGATGGGACCGACTATCCGTCTCTGTGCGAGATGAACAGGGCCGCCTGCGCCAAGGGTGCCAATATCACGATGGCGTTCCAGGGGAAATGCGGTGAGTATTGGAAAAATTCCAAAAAAAATATTTCGATTCTCTCCACCACTCTCTCTCTGCAATCCGCTTTCCAAGATGATCTTGTAACGTTGTTATTAAAGTAGAACGACGATTATCGATCCATATATTGGAATTGAATAACAAACGGACAAACTTAAGAAACTTATGAAACGGATTTTTAAGAAACTCGCAATTCCTCGCGATCGTATTTATCGAGAGGGAAAACGTGGCCGGATAATCCGGCGATCCTCGACGTGGAAACAAATATTTGTCGAATCGAAGCGAAGGAGGGGGAGGGGAGGGGAGGGGAGGAAGGGCTTAAATACCGGTGTTTGTCGGTACGTATTTACTCGCGTCTTTATGCACGCGATCAAGATTACTTCCGGGCAGATGGCACGGATTTACACACTCGTGTATGCACGATGATATCGCTGGAATTCTTCTATAGGCAGCCAGCAAGCTCGAGACGAATCCCGGGAAAACCGATCTCTTCCGCTTAAATTGCTTCTTCCCGCTTATGAATATAAGGGAATCTCTCCTTTGAAAGAAATATTGCCTTGACCTTTGTTGCCTGGAGATGCGTAGGAGTGCGTATACATCGTTTCTCGTTTAATTCCACGAAACATCTTTTTTACGAAACGGATCCTCTCTCGTTTCACGATATTAAGAGTTAATTCCTCCACCGATAAACTTTTCATCGTTTCGCAGGCACAATACGCGATTGTTCGAATATCCGGTCCCCGATCCGGTCATTGATTAAACGCAGAAGAAAGCGCTATTCAACCAAGAAGTAAAAACAATCTTTTAATTTTCTCGCGTACTTTATTGGTCGGTGAAATAATAAAAAAAAATATATATATATATATATA
>NW_006263440.1:1206472-1210750 GCF_000469605.1 Apis dorsata
AGTTAAAGTTGAAAAATCGTGAACGATTCTGCGGAAGAAAGCGAAAAGGGTGTGACGTGAAATTGGAGGGAGCCGAGAAGGGAAGCGAAAGACAGTGATAAATTAGCGGCAGTGTTTTCCACGGGAATTTGTTCAAATGCAAGTTAAATTGTTGCACGCGCACATACACGCACACAGACAGTATCGGGGAAGGAATCGTGCGAGTAAATTGTAGAGCAATCGGTTTGCAGTCGAGTGAAACGCGCATTGAGCAGTAATTACCGTCCGATTAAAGCGATCCTTTTCTACTGATGATAACGTACACAGTTGACTGTACGTCGGTATTGTTGAGCATTAATCGATCTCGAAGAAGTTAACTAGTCGAAAATTTACGGAACAGAGTTACTTTGGGTAACATTTATTCGTGTAACCTTATTATATAATTATTTATTCGATTAATATATCGTCAAAATAACTTTATGTACTTACTTAAACTTCAACTATTAAATTTCGCCCGTATATCGTTAATGTCGGCATGCAAGTATTACGAAATATAATGTTCCGTGAGATGCTGAGAACCTAGAAGAGAGAGAAGCGGAATGTTTCCTTTCTTCTTCGTTGTTTCGAAATTAAAAATGACTAACCAGAAGAGAAGAAAGAGGAATCCTCTTCGTACCCCCTTTTTCCTTTCCTTCGTTCTTCTCGCTCGTTTCCAATGTTCGTCTCTTTATAACCGTAATTTTCTTTTTCTATCTAATTCTCTGCTGACCGTGGTTTCTTCTTTGATACAGCTCGCAAGAGTTTCCCTCCTTTCATTTACGTTAGACACGCTTTACCTTCGACCATACGCATTTCTTCCCTATCTCGTATCTTTTTCTCAAAGCATCTCTCTCTTTGCAGCTTTTTACTCGATCGAGTAATTTCTCCCTCCCTCTGATCGAATTTCTTCCTTTTTAATTCCTAACATATTATTCGTACGTTTCATTGAATTTTCCTTTCACAATTTCGAATCAACGTTATTATTCTCTCGCGATCTTAAATTTTTTCATTTTTTTTCTTTTTATTTTTTTTTTCTTTCTTTCTAAATTTCCAACCTTCGATTTTTCCCCTTTCCATCTTCTCTTTTATTAACCTCTTCTCCTTTCCACTTCGCTCTCCCCTTACCTCCTCTCCCTATATCTCCCTGTCAAAATCCGCGCGATCGACTAGTCTCCACCCTTCAGATTTCTTCTTACCCGTCTGTTTATCCCTCCCCCTCGCCCAACTCGTAACCACTCGGCTGGAAGCGAGTCGAACGCGGTGCAAACTCGGCGAGCGTTTTAATCAACCGAACAGTAAAGACAAATGTTTGATCGGACAGGTGGTAGCTGCGAGTAAAGGTGACGATGTTTACTCGGAATCGGGTATCAGGATCCACCTACGCCTTCTCCTTGCCCCTTTCCATTCTTCGAATAATCGCGAGCACAACCGTTAACGCAAAACATCCCGAAAAACGGACTCGTTTCCCTTCTTTTAACCTTTCTATTTATTATTTAATTAATCCATCGTGTCGTTGAAAAGCGTGTAAATAAAAAAAGAAAAAAAGTGATCATGAAATATTTCAAGGTTTCTATATAGAATTATCTGCAAGGATGGTGGGGGCGGAAAACGGACGAGGGGAAATTTCACGGGAAGAGCAGGACGAATCCGAGAACAATGAAACGTAATAATCGAAAGGGGGGCGAAGATGCTCGTGGAAGATTCGACAAAAGATCCTTCAATTTTTCTCGGCTCGATTCTCATCGAGGTGAAAGTCACGATGGGCGAGGGGAAAGTCAAGGGTGTTCTTTATCAATCGTATTCAGCCGGCGGTCCCCCCGGCGTGGCGGCGGTGAAATCAATAATAAATTCGAGCGCGGAAAAAGGAGCAAGGATCGAAAGGATCCCATCCCTGACCCCCCCTAATTCCTTCTCGGCAACGAGGGCGCCGAGTCAAGGGGTGGAACGAGAGCTGGGTCGCGAATCTCAAGTGGCTGCGACGATAAATCAAATTAGCTCGAAACTTTCGAGACTTTTCGATCGTCACCACCGCCCTCTCGCCTCCCCTCGTCCTGGTCCACTCTCTCTCTGCTCTCCGCTCTCCGCTCTGTCGGGGACAATTGGCCCGAGGGTAAATTGAAAAAAAGGGGGAAAAGGAAAGAAGAAAAAAAAAAAGAAGAAGAAGAAAGGAAAGAAAAGATGGAGGAAATGAGTTTTCGAGGCGGACGAACTTTTTCAATGATTGAAAGTAGCAGGACTAGGAGAGGGGAGAGGGAGAGATAAGCACGATGAATTGGGTGTTACGATTAAGGATATGCCGGTATATTCTTGTTAATGTTATCGAAGGTGGAGGTGAATATTGGTATTATCGAGTGGCCGGGGGAGTCGTAAGGAAAACTTGGGGAAAGTGACGCAATCGAGAGGGGGATTAATCTTTCCTGGGTGGGCGCGAGTGATTGGAGGGAAGGAGGAAACTCGAAACGGATGGGGACGAAATTACCTCGTTTCCTTCCGAACCGTGAATCGTAACTGTCGTTTAATATCTCGTTTGATATTTTTGCGAGACAAAGCGGCGCCAAGAAGATTCGAGCGAAAATAACAAGCTATCGATCGATCGTATTTTTTTTTTTTTCATCTTCCGTCCATGGAGTATCAATTTATAAAGAGGGGGAAAAGAAAAAATCGTGGCATTATAATTGCCGTCCAATTACGTCCCGATCGTTCTCAATGAGAGACAATCTCACGACCTCCCTCCGGTTTAATTCCACGATTATCCAGTCACCGTGCAGAGAGTACCGATCGTTAAGTAACCTCCTCCAAGTGGAGGTCTTTGAAAGATAAGCGAACGTTCTTCTTTTTCTCTTATTCTCTCTCTCTCTCTTTCTCCATCTCGACGAGAAGAAATTCTCTTTAGCCCCGTTTCCCCGTGAATATCCAGAGATATCTAGATATCAGAATAGGGGAATAGGGGAGGGTGGCGTTCTCTTCACGCTCGAGCGTGCCGAAATAAGGGTCTTCCTAAGGGAAAGGGGGAGATGGTCGGAAAACGTTAGCTTCCGAGCGAACACGGCTCGTTCGGGATGGGCTCGGCTAAATTCTCACGCTCTAGTCGATATTCGAGGGCCGCGGCACGCATCGAGACGAGAAGCGTGTCCCGATCGGCCTCGATCCGATCCGATCTGATCTGCAGAGGCCGCGTTCGAGCGAGCGTGTCGGAACGAAGGGATTATCGTGTTGGAGTGGAAAATAGCGAATCGATGGAAGAAGGGGGAGGGTTGGTGCTGACTTTCGAGCGACTATTTTCATGTTACCTCGCGACCTAGAAAATAAAGAATACGGGAAACTTATCGTTAAAGTCGTTTGAAAGCTGCCGTACATTTTTCAAAAGTCGACGTTTCCCGATCTCTCAAGATCCTGGGAAACTCCCAAGATGCTGCTACATCCGTATATATATATCTTCTCTCCTCTCAAAAGAGACGGGATCCATAAATTATCTTCAAAAGGTAACACCGTAATCGCGTCGTAATGAAATCAAATCTCGATTTCTCCATGCACGCGAATAGGAGTCGGGGCCGGAATACAGCTTCGAATACATCTGCGTTCATCCGCACGTAATCGCTCATAATTCAACGGCACGCGTCTAATAATCGGGCGGCACCGTGTCTCTTTGCGCAGCTATTTCGCCTGGCAAAGTAGCCCGTTTCCGATGCAACGTGCGCCACGTACGTACGTGGTTTCCCCCTATCCGAACCTATCCCAACTCCATCCTCTCGCTCCGTGGGATCCTCGTAAATTATGATCGTTGCTCCTTGGCCGGATGCTGTGTTACGCCGCTTGTGTTTACGCGTCTCGAGCCTAAGTGACTGCCATCCCCCTTCGGAGGGGAATGCTGTTGCAAGGGTTTACGGTACACTCGAGGGATGCCGCGGATCGAACAGGAACGTGGCTTCTTGCTGCCTGCCTGCGTTGCACGCGAGAGAAAACCGCCAAGCTTCTGTTAACGTAAACTCAGTCATTGCGCGCAATTTGCTTCGACGGTGCTCCATAACGCTTCCCCTCCCCTCCTTTCGGTGAACTCGATTTCGCTACGATTGAGCGCGGCATTAATGGGGAAAGCGAAGTCTTGCTTCGAAAATGGATTTCAAATGGGAACGGATTTGGATTTTGTTTCGAATTTGACGCGTTTATTGTTATTCGTTAATTGTTCGATTGGAATTTCGAAAGATCGAAATTGGTGGGGGATCGTGTATATTCTTTTTCTTTTTTTTTTTTTTTTTTTTT
>NW_006263440.1:1210908-1214368 GCF_000469605.1 Apis dorsata
TCTTTTCAACGTTCCAACTTTCCGGTTTTAACCGGCCTTCGATGAATTTTCAGTTTTACATGAAGTTGCGAAATTTTCGAAACCGCAGCGAAGCTACGCGAAACCGCTGCAGCTATTGAACGTTGGGAAGCTAAAGCTACGCAAAACTACCAATTCTGTTGAAACGGATAGTGGTACACAAAGCTACAAACGAAATTTTGAAACCTGATCCCAGTGTTTCGAAAGCGCCTCGCGTGTTTGCTCGAAATTGTAAAATGGAATAAAATAAAATAAAAATCACGTTCCCGTCGATTCTCCATCACGAATCACTCGATAAACTTACTTAACCTATACATACGAAATAATACACTCGACTACTCCCTCTCTCGCTTCGATGCGCTTATAAGAAAATATTTAAACGTCATTTATAAAAAAAATAAAAATTGTCGTTTCTGCTCGTCCAACCGGACAACGCGTAAATACGAAGGAAAAGGATAACTCACGAAGATGCTAAAAAGGATAAACCGACCGGAACCATAACCAAGCACGAAATAAGAATGAACGTCAGAAAGAGAAAGAGAGAAAGAAGTTAGCGATCTTTCAATTCGTTGACCAAACTCAATTCAATTCCCTTTATCCGCCACTTACCACTTTATCCCCGCGACAACTTCTTTCTTATTCCACCCCGTCCGCTTATTATTCCTTTCTGAAAGTTATTCCGCGGGAATGCAAAATACGGCTGCAACGAGAGGAGGTCACGGGTACAGAAAGGGGTGGAGAGAGAGAGAGAGAGAGAGAGAGAAAGAGAAGTGGGAGAGTTGGTCGAGGTAGTACGAAGAGAAGAGGGGAGAGGTGTGAAAAAAGTAGTCTACGGGCCACGTAGAAAGTTTCGCGTAACTCGGAAGATTAGACAGAAGGGGAGGAGGAGAGGGAGGGGGGATGTGTTGCCGTTGGAGACAGCCGTCGAGAGGGGGTTGAGTTTGGAGAGGCAGAGAGTGAACGAGAGAGTTCGAGAGAGGAGGAAAGGGGGAAGGGGTGAGAAAATGAGAGGTGGCGTGGCTCTTAGCGACGGACTTAAAAACAATTGGCTCGCGGCGACGCGGGAATTTTAAACACAGTTTTATCGACGGGCCGGATGGCTTTTGTTCGACGAAATCGCCCGAGGGGGTGTGGAACGGGGGGTGTGAATCGAGCGACTCGACGCACTCTGTCCACGATCGAAGAGCTTTAAGGCAATTTACGAGGGGTTTTACGGTTTCAAGTGACGCCAACCTGTCCCGATCTTTTTTCCATTTTCCCCCCTCTTCCTTTCATCCGTCCACCTACTTCCATCTCCCCTCCGCTCTTCCCTTCCTCTTTCACGCCGCTTTATATTCAACGTTGTTTTAATGCCAACCGCTTCTCGCGAGATCTTTTTTTTTCTTTCTTTCTTTTTCTTTTTTTTTTCCCCAGCTTCTCGAATTACATTCACGAGAGGGTTGGGGTCGGGTTGGAAAAATTATCGCCAGAAATTCGAACTGTCTCGGAAATTATTCTCGGAAAGATTTTCGTAGGAAGGTAGGAGAAAATCTCTCTCTCTTTCTCTCTCCAGATACGTTCGAGAAGAGTTATTTAGTCGAAGGGATGAAACGTTTCGTGCACACGATGCGGCGGCATCGTTACGCGCACTCGCGGCACCCGTACTTTTCTCGGATAACGACGAACAGACGCCGATACCTGGAAGATCCTTAGAGATGCTTTGATGACGATACAAAGAAATTCGCATCAGGGTAATGTCGCGGAAAGTTAGAGCCGGCAGCTTAGAGAATCCCTCGGTCCTCGTCCTCGGTCCTTCTTTGAGAGAAGGTCGCGTTCCGTAGGAAGGGAAGAAGTTATCCTAAGAAGATAAGGGAAGTTTTTTTCGATGACGATTTCTTTCCTTCCTCAAAAACAAAGGAATCACACAACGGCCATAAATTATCGAGAAACAGAGGATAGGATAGAATCGAACGATTCTGTGGGGAGGGGGAAAGGAAACTTTGACGAGGCGTGCGAGAGGGGAATATTTGCGTGGTCGGGGGACTTGGATTACAACTCTCGAACGATCCGCTAAACCGGCGGCGGACGAAAGGAGGAAGAAACGAGGGTGGTTGCGGAAGGTTAGCCGCTCCGCTGGGCTGTAACTCGAACCAACCCCCGAGAAACACCACCGCCTCGGCGAGTTGCCGCGTCAGGCCCCTCTCTAACCTCGAAACCTACCCTACCTACCGCCCACGGACAGGAAACGGAATCCAACTTCCTTCCTCCGAGGGCGAAGATTAATCTCGCCGCGGCCATGCTTCTTCCACCTGTGCCGCTGTTCGAGCTTGCCTCCTCTCCTCCACCTTGTTCCCCTCCTCCCCTCGGCCTAGTTCCATCCGCCTTTATCAATCCGACTCTCCTTCGACCGACTCAACGTCCTTAACCCGCGTAACCGCGTCAATTTCCCAGGAGAATTTCTTTCCCTCGAGCTCGTTCCTCGATTACGCCAACGAGGACAACGAAAGTAGCGATTTTTCAATAACGAGGAAACGTTTGTTTTTAATCGAGAAGCGCGTGACACGTTCTTCGACGTTCGATTCGCTTAAGACAGAGAAGAGAATGAAATTTCCTTTTATCCATTTCTGCTTTCTGTTTCTCAATTATCGCAAAAATGATACGAGTTAACTGCAAATGAAGGTTAATTCCCGAGGAGAAAATTCACAGGGAACGATTTATTTCCTGGACGATATGGATAACGTTCGCGTCGTTATCCCAACCACCGAAGAATTTACGATCGAGCGTGGAGCGTTTGATTAACAACGCGCCGTCTTCATCCGTGTTGGAACGTGACTCGAAGCGAGCACTTGCCGCAATTTAATTTTCCAGATCCTTGCGGCAACGTGGAGTGCGTGGAGCCGGAAATCTGTCAGCTGGACGAGTCGAGGCAGCCTGGCTGTCGTTGCGGCGAGCAGTGCGGCCTCGAGTTCGCCCCGGTTTGCGGAAGCGATGGTAAAACATACTCGAACGAGTGCAGCCTCAGGCAGGAAGCCTGCAGATCCAGATTATCCCTGAGGAAAGTCTACAATGGCGCGTGCAGCTCAGGTAATTCGTTCGTAGGAATAATATCATCAGCAGAACCCAATTCTAATTCATCTTCAACGTTTCGTTATCACGAGAATTTAAAAATCAAACGCCCTTCGCATTCTTCTCCTCATCCCAATTCGACGAACGTTCGAATAAACGTCCCCAATAATACCCACTATTGTTGTTATTGTTGCTGCTGTTGTAGAAGGGACTTGGGGACGCGTGACACGCGTTGAAAATGTGGTCCCGTTTTTCTTTTCTCTCTCTCTCTTCAATCTCGATCCCTATTGTGCAGGAATCAATCCGTGCGACGAAGCGAAGTGCGGCTCCTACGAGCAGTGCGTGATCAACCGACAGGGGATCGCGAGCTGCGAGTGCGGAGCGGAATGCGAGCCGG
>NW_006263440.1:1214469-1221331 GCF_000469605.1 Apis dorsata
GGCCTGTGTGCGCGAGAGGTGGCAAGACGTACACCTCGTTGTGCGAGCTGAAGAGGCAGGCCTGTTTGACGAGGACCAACATCGAGGTCGCCTACACGGGCACATGCGGCTCAAGGGGTCCCTGCTCCGAGAAGGTCAGTCGGATGCGCGACGAGAGAAAATCGAAATAATTCCTCGAACGATAATTTGATTAAATCTCGTAATTGAATTTGACCAAAAGTAAAAAGGAATATATTTAATAAAGGAAAAATAGGAGTAAACCGTGTGTTTCGTATGTGGATCGTGCCGATGCCTTTGTTCTATTCGAGCTCAAAAGGACAACACGAAAGAATCTAAACGGCGATTTACATAATACATGAACTCGTTCTCGCGACTTCTCAGTTTCTTAATCCGTTCGAAAGCCGATTTCCTGCCCGAGGAAGAAAGGAATAGCGACGTTGAATCCCGTTGAATTAAAGTGGCGCGCGTGGCGATAAAATATCGCGGACGATAAATTATCGGGTTTGGGCGGAGGAAACTTACGACAAAGAGGCCGCTGTCGCCGAGGGGTAGAAGAAAAAAAGAAAAGAAAAGGCAACGACGCGATCCAGCGCGATTAATCTCGCGTTTTTCTCTCGAGCATGGAAAAGGGAGAGGGGGAAACTGGAAAATTCGAATTTGAATTCTGTCGCAGATCTGCCAGTGGGGCGCGATTTGCGCGGAAATCGGTGGGACGGCGATTTGCGAGTGTCCAACCTGTCCGGCGGAATTTCAGCCGGTTTGCGGAGACGACGGAATCAGCTACGGAAACGAGTGTCAGCTTCGCCTGGAGGGTTGTAAACATCGACGAGAGATACGTGTGCTTTACCAGGGGCTGTGCAGTGAGTAACGCTCGACCGTTTAATTCCAATTTTCTAGGCCCCTAGAATTTAACTTTAAAAAACGTTAAAAATGTACATTCCTCTTTCATCGTTGTTTAACGTGGATTATTCGTCGATATTTCATTCGTCGATCGAAGATCGTTAGAAGAATCGAACGCTCGTTACGACTCTTTGACACGATAACAATTTTATCAACGCGTCAGCTCATTGGCAATATCGATTCGGTCGATAGTACGGTTAAATTTGAAATTTAACTTCGATAATTGATCGTCGGGAAAATGAGTTTAGAATTATGCAAACGAAACGCGTTCGTTCGTTCCACGTTAAATATCTAATAATAGAAACGAAACGGACACGAAACTCGGAAATAAATAATCGATAGTTTCGAGGTATAATAAAAAGAGGAAACTTGTAATTTCGTTTTTCTTTTTTTTTTTTTCCTGGAAATGTTAATCGACTAAGATTTTTCCACGCGAAATTCGTCGAGTATTGATCGAGCGGGAAAGCGGAACAATTAGAAGGAAGGTAGCGGGTAAATAATTAAGAAAACTTTATTATGAAACGGGGCGGTTGCCGGGAGAAAAATCGAACGAAGATCGATTCCGACTGGGTGAACTCGTTACATCGAGCTCGTTATATCGAGGATTCGCGCAATTAGATTTGACCCACGACGACCATCCTTTTTTCCCTTCTTTTTTTTTTTTTTTTTCTTTAGAAAATCAACAAGGGAGATTGAGAATTTTTTTGTAAATATTCGCTCGACCACGAGAGTATAATTTGCATACATGGAACCTTTTGATCTATCCTCTTCCACGTTATCATAAAAGTATTTGCATATCGATCAACCGTGAACCGTTTTGCTTTTGTCTTAAGAATATTTCGTCAACGGTTTTACGAAGCATTCTATTTAAAAAAAAAAAAAAAAAGAAAAGAAAATGACAATGGAAGTAAATTTGCGATTGAAATTTCTTTCCCCGATCCAAATTCCAAATTTCTTCGCAATCTATACGAGAAACGAAAAGCGCCATCTCCAACGAAAAACGTATCCTCCCCCCTCCTTCCATGGAGCCAACGGATGAAACGTCAAATTTCCGACGAGATCTTCGGGGCGAAAATAGGTTGGCCGCAAAGAGAGATCGAGGCAAACTTTTCTCATAATCCGACCCGTGACGCGAATAACCCCTGCCTCCGATCCGGGGAAAGAAATCTCGTGGCCGAGATCCGAATTCTCTCGCCGGCCGCGCGGCACAATTTGCATGCTTTAAAATCGCGTGAAACTTGCGAAACGTAGTTGGCATTCGGGGGATTCGGTTCCGTGCACATCACGGCTCACTAGAGATACTTGGTATGAGTTGTTACCCCACGGCATGCACGATGCATATGCATGCAGTCGCTCTCTCCGTACACACACCCTCGCTTCCCCTCGTTTCCACGACTCTTGCGTCTTCCATTTCGATATATACGACAATTCTCTTTCTCTCTCTCTCTCTCTCCACCTAAAACACCCTTTTATCGACGAGAGAGTCAACTTGTGCATACACGCGCCCGATTTCCACCTCATAGCTTAAGTGAAATCGAAAGAAAGGTATTATCTTCCTTGCCTTAAATTAGCTTGCTTTTCGCAACGGTGGATTCGATCGATCAAACGGGGAGGAGTGGAAATAAGGAGGGGAAAAAAGCACCAATTTATAATCTGTGTAATCCATTCCACTGTTTTCCTTCTCTCCTGATCCTCCCCGCAAAAGGGGATGATTCGGCTGGAAGGGAGGGGGATGCAGTTATGGAAAATAGCTCGGAGGAAGGAATGTTTATCGATGTGGGGTCGAATGGAGGGCGGCCAGAGTGTTTCGAGTACCGCAACAGGGTACCGCGTGGAATATCGCGGAAACGGAAGGGGCGCCGCCTTAAACAATTCAGTCACGGACTCGAGTGGTGAATTAGGAGGCCCGTGAGGAGAGAATATCAAGGAATCTGAGATTTCGAGGCTGAGCGTTCACCTCGAACGAACGAACGAACGTTCGCGGTGACGAATGGGTCTGTCTTGCAAGGGGGAGGTTTTTGCTCAAGGGCAATTACGGAGGAAGATGGATGCGTTCGGGGATAGAGGGAGGGATGGGGAGAAGGGAGGCCACTCGATGAAGGTTTTGCTTGTTAATTGGAAATGTTTCGCCGTTTGTTCCCAGACGAGTGCGAGAATAAGAAGTGCGAGTTTTACGCAGAGTGCAAGACTGACAATGGTGGGGAAGCCAAGTGCGTTTGCCCGAGCAAATGCGAGATTTCGGTAAGTAATTTTTCTATTTTAATTCTTCTTTTTTATTATTGGTGTTACTTTTTATCTTCGTCTCGTCTACGCGTGATTTCATCCCATGCTTTTTAATTGCTACGTATCTCGTTCGATCTTGAATTTATTTTAATAATAATAACGATAAGGACGAATGTATTTTTTATAAGTGATAAGTATATAATAGGATAAATAATATCCTGTACGAAGAAAAGTTGTTTCGTATCGATTATAATATAATATATTTAAAATTGTTTGGATGATAATTTACGAAGCACTCGAAAAAATATCGAATTAAGTTATAATTCTCGGAAGAGAATACCGGTGCTCGGAATCTACTTAACCTTTGCGCTGAAACTCGAGTACACCAGCGGAAATTAATCCTTAAATCGTATTGAAGTAATTGAATTAATCCTTATCAAAGTGAATTGGAACGCATCGTCAGAGGCTTAGGTTAGCCGATTCCAATTTTCAGACGCGCAAATCCGTTCGTGAAATGATAATTTTCATCCCGTTTCCACGGTAGCCACTTTCGTTCCTTTAATGAAATAGAGATGAAGCTGGCGCGGCCGCTTGGAAAGAAAATAAAAACTCTGAAACATTGTAATTGAAGGATTAAAGATGATTTTGATAAAATAAAGTAAAGTTTCGTTTCGGTGTGGCGAGATTTAAATAATTTATCTAAATCTCTTTCTTCTCGAATTTTTCAAAATAATCGCATTTACCGTGATGTTATGAAAACACATGCGCGTCGTATAAAAATTTACTAGATAATAATAATATTACTTTTAAACGTAGAGAAGAGTATCGTTGCTTCAAAGTTGAAAAATAGCGAAAGCTGTTATCTAAACGACTGCCCACACTGCAACGTGGGAAGGGGTTATTTCAGATAACGGTGCTTATTTACCACTCTTCCCTTTCCCTTCCTAAAATCTCCATGTTCCATACTATAAATTATTCTCGACAATAAAACAGCAGTTATCGTATTTACGAGATTTTTCATACGTATATATATATATATATATATATATATCAAAGATGATAAATTTACCTCTATCGAATCCTTGTTCACGAGCAAAGCTAATACCCTAATTGTACGAAAGAGAATATTCTATTAATCGAAACAACACATCATTCCAATGGCCTTAAGCCTCGTTAATTCTAAATAAAATATTCACAATGTGGCATCATGCGCCACATCGTGGATAATATAATTAAAAAGAAAGTGTCGATAATTTTTAAAATAAAAAATATTCGAACGAGGGAAAAAATTTTTCGATTCATCAAAAGTTTACTTACCAAGCCTATCTCGATAGTTACGAGTCCTTTCTTCCTTCGCCCTGTATACACAGGAAAGCAGCAGAGAATACATTAGTAGCGCACGATATTTCTCGTTTCCTTTACTGCAACCGTGTAATGAACCGGCTCGTTTCATCGATACCTTTTCAGATCAACCGACGTGCACGCCATTTTCATTAAAGCCTTTCTATCAATTTCACCCTCCGCTTTCTCTCTTCCTCCCTCTCTTTGCGATTCCCTTCCTTCTCGATTCTAATTTCGTCGGTCTATCTTCCCCCCGAGGAGTTCTCCTTCCATTTTTCTCCATCATTCCAATCGTTCCGTTCGCACCACGAATTTACTACGAATTAAAATTTTAATCAAAATCGCATATTCGAAACTCCAATTTACGTATTCGCATATCGCAAAATTCCTCTCTCCATCATTTGTCCCCCCCTCTCAGAAAATTTAACAAATCCGCAATACCACATTGCGGTAAATTCCTCGCTCTTCCCCATATCCGGCTCGTAACAATCAATCTATCGACGCGGGGATGGATCGAGCCAAGGTTGACTTCCCACGCGAGAAGGAAGAGAGAGAGAGAGAGAGAAAAATAGAGGAGTACGAAGGAGAAGGCGGCTTTATCGCTGGTAATCCGCGATTCGGTTCTCGCCGAAATTTCCTGGAGCAGAAATATTCGTTGGGAATGGATAGCACGTCAGGGTACCCCGAGATAGCGGTCGGATGGCGGGAAGGGAATGGGCTTCTCTCTTCCTCTCTTCTTCCCTCCCTCTCTCCCTCTCTCTCTTTCTCGTTCGATCCGGTCCAGGACACACGCCGGTTCTCCGAAATTCACGGATTCGTGAAACGTCCTGCTGACAAAACCACGAACAATTCTCAACTCTCTTTCCCCTCCCTCTCCGTCTATCCCATCTATCCTCCCGCTTTATCCCTTTGGAGCTGGAGGAGGACCCGTGGTGGCGGACTCGTCGTAGTCGTTCAGGTAACTGCCGCGGGCGCATGCTTCTTTTTCCAAAAAGGATCGGTGGAAGGTGGTCGAACAGAGAGGCTGACTGGATGGCTGGCTGCTGGCTGCACCAGCTCGCCCCCTCGAGCTATCTGAAATTCAACGAGGTCCACGTTAGAAGGCGCTTATGGCAGACCAGCCATCGACTGGAATGGACTCCTCGAACCGTCCAATGTTCTATCGACTCTACAAGCGAGAAACATATATATATATTTTTCTATTGCTTGTTTTGGCAATATTTAACTAACCGGTATCCGAATATCTGTTTTACGTATAAACGATTGTAATTAAAGTGAATATATGTATATATTTAGAATCATAAAACGAGAAATAATGAAATCGCTTCTTATTTGGACAGGTTTGATCGTTCTAGCGTTAAAAATCGATACGTGTATTTACCCTTCTCGGATAAAAATGCTCAACTATTTAATCCTTATAACAAGCAAGAAAAAGGAAAATCGGAAAAGGGAATTGCAAACCGATCGCGATGCATCAGCATAATTCCTGGTACAGGATCTGGATAGGATCCTCCCAGGTTTTTCCGTTTTAAAACGTGAAATCACGTCTTGCTCGCATGGGCGCGCAAACGTTTCCCACGAATTTGACGCGTCAGCGTTTCCGCCGGAAACGGGAGCGAGAGGACTTTGAAGGGAAAGAAGGTGGGATGAAAGGGACCGAATCAGAGGCACGAAAGGGGCGGGAGAGGGGGTTGGAGGCATTGTTTGAACTGCAAACGAGGAATATCGGCACGTCCCAGCTATACACCCAAGCTCGGATCCTCCCCCTCCTCCCGTGAATCCCCGCCCGTAATTGTCCCGTAAATTACAATAAGATGGAGGGCAAGGCGCGTAACAACTTGTCGCGAAAACTAATTAAAACGTATCGACCCGAGGTACGAACGTTTTCCAACGGGCGGGGCTTCGTTATTATATCCCTGCCGCCCCTTTATCGTGGGGAGGGAGAATAAAATCGCGATATTTATTAAACCGCCGAAACGGATTAAAGAAAAAGGAGAGAAAGGGTAAACGGAGAAAAGGATTCGAAGGTTAAAGAATCTCTCTCTCTCTCTCTCTTTCTTTCTTTTCGCTCTCTCGTCGTCGAGTAATTGCTTTTCTAAATCAATTATATTACCCCGTTTATTGTGGCTAACATTCTGTTAAATTTCATATAAAAATGTAATATAATAGAAATATAAATTCTTTTAACAGAATATTATGCAGTTTCTTTCTTTCCGTGAAAGTAATTACTCGAGTTTAATTATTCGCTATCCGGTAATACGTTTCCACGAGGGACTCTATATTTCTCCCTTGGAAAAGGTTAATAGTAACCGTTTAACCGTTTCACTGCTCGCGAATGGTGAATTTGATATTTTATTCGTCGACGAGGGAGGGGGAAAAAAGAAGAAAAAAAAAAAAA
>NW_006263440.1:1221760-1224725 GCF_000469605.1 Apis dorsata
CTTTCGCGTATTATTTCTCATCCCCCCGGCGGCGTCGCGACGCCAACGTGTGTCGGAACACTGGCCCGACTCCGCCGCCGCCGCCTTGGCCCCGTGCAACAAGTGCGATACGCGTGCAAACTTGCTCGTTTTTCCCCTATTTTCCCTTCCCTCCCCCTCCTCCTGTATCCGGTCAAAGTATCGCGTATCGCGCAACCAACCAATTTTCTTCCCTCAAACACATACGATTCCCCGTATTCGTAATTTTAGACGAAGGACGCCGCTCCAGCCGCGGAGAAGATTTGCGGATCCGACGGGGTAACCTACGCCAACGAATGCGCGATGAAAGTGGCCTCTTGCGCTTCTCGAGCGCTGATCACCGTCAACTACGTGGGCGACTGCGGTAAGTTGATTTAATCGAAAAAAGGAAAGGGATAAAGATGAGAGGAAGGTGAACGAGGGGACCGCTTTCTTTCCAGAGCTTTGCGCGAGGGTTGAGTGCGATCACGGGGCTCACTGCATGGCCGGCGTGTGCGTGTGCCCCGACGAGTGTCCCGAGAGCAGCGGGGAGCCAGTGTGCGGCAGCGATGCCAAAACGTACCCGTCGGAGTGCGAGTTGCAGAAGGCGGCCTGCGGAAGGGATCCCAAATTGCCAGTGTTGCACGTGATATTCTACGGCGATTGCAGTGAACGATTCGCCGTCGCGGCGCTCAGTAAGATCCTCCTTTCTTTTCCATTTTCAATCACTAATCACGCGAGACCAAGTAAAGATTCGAAACGCGATTTTCCGTTTCGTATTAACGTCGCCCGTTATCGAGCTCGTCCGTAACATTAACCGCTCTCTGCTAACAAACTCTCTAACGAAACTAACTATCTAACGACATCTTGCGTCTAACAGCTTTAACTACTTTAACCATCCCTTAACCGCTTCTACTAATAGCCACGATGTCGACGCCTGCGGTCGTTCGATTGGCCACTACCGCGGTCGACGTGACCAGCACCCAGGTACGCGAAGCTTGCAAGAACATTAACTGCGACTTCGAGGCGACCTGCGAGCTCGGCCCGGACGATTATCCAAGGTGCAGCTGCAAGTTCGACTGCGCGTCGATATCCCAGGAAAATATGCGCCCTGTTTGCGGCAGCGATCTCAGGACCTATTCGTCCCTCTGCGCCATGAAAATGGAAGCTTGCCAGAGGCAACAAGAGCTAAGACCCAGACCCCTAGATCTTTGCCAAGGTTCGCAGAAACTTGAACAGCTTCGATCGATTCGCCGTACTGTAATTCGCCTTGTATCTTCTGTGTATCCCCATCTATTTCCCTCTTCGTAGAGAAAATTTTCGTTATTTCGTTTCCGTGGTTTTTATGATATTAAAGTAACGTTTAACTTTGGATTAATTTTGGGATGGATTGAGAAAATATGGTAAAATTTTACCGTGTGTTCGTACCAGGTATGGAAGTGAAACCTTGCAATGGCGATCCCCCGTTGGTGGACGCGGATGGAAAGGAGTACGATTGCGGTAACGGTCCAGAACGACGAGATTGCCCCAGCAACAGTTACTGCCATCAGACCACGCGATTGGCACGGTGCTGTAGAAAAGGTAAAGGAAAATTCTTACAATACCCCTCTTCGGGAGTCTAATCTTCAAAAAGTATCTTACGATTGATAAAATCTTTCGATTTATCGTAAGATATTATTTGAAGTATATTATAGATATATGTGTACAGAGTAAGATAAACGCGAGTCACGAATACCAATTATCTAGCCCAAGGAACCCAAGTCGTCAAGTGCTCGGATTCCTGGCATGGCTGCTGTCCGGATGGCAAGACAGCAGCGCGAGGACCCAATGGCGCAGGTTGCCCGAGTTTGTGCAATTGCAACAGGTTAGGCAGTGTTTCTGACACCTGCAATCCAGAGACCGGACAGTGCGAGTGCAAACCGGGCGTAGGCGGCCTGAAATGCGATAGATGCATGCCCGGTTACTGGGGTTTGCCTAAAATCAGCGAGGGCCATCAAGGATGCATACGTAAGCACGTTTGAAATTCCACTCGATGAATTAACGGATTATTACTCCATATTGAAGAGTGAAATATAATGATCTATTCGAAATAAATTTTTTCGCTCGATCGCTTCAGCATGCGGCTGCTCTCTTTTCGGCTCCGTCAGAGAGGATTGCGAGCAAATGACTGGTCGTTGCGTCTGCAAACCGGATATCCAGGGTCAAAAATGTACCATTTGTACCGATCACAACAAGATATTAACCCTTACCGGTTGCTACTCAGGTATTTTATTAAACCCAATTCCTTTATTAATCGACGCGAAAAAAGAAAAAAAAGAAATCTCCTTTTCCTTTCTAAAGACCCTTTGAGGTTCGAGGATAGACGTATCCTCCTCCCGTTCCATCTGCCAAAATCACCTCGTATAAATCACGATAACGCGGGGTCCAATAATTCGGATCGATCGGTTTAATGGGTTTGTTCAATGTGCTTGCAGCCGACACGATACCGCCGATACCCACGTCTTGCAACGAGCTGGAATGCTATTCTGGCGGCCAATGTTCGGAGATCGGTGGCCCGCACTGCGTTTGTCCGTCGTCTTGTCCATCGGACATACCGTCCGTGCCGGTTTGCGGTAGTGACGGACAGACATACGACAACGAGTGCGAGCTCAGGCTGTACGCTTGTCGCCACCAGGCGGACGTGGTCACGCAGGCCTTTGGCCACTGCAGAGGTGGGTTCACTGAACGTACGCCGTACAGGCCGCCTTATATTCTGCATTACTAAACCTCGTGCAATGGCCGAGAATATTCTCGGACGATATAATTGGATTCAACTGTCGAAACACGGATTCGATCGTTTTGTCTATGAATATTTCGTTGCTCCGCTCGTCGACGTAGCGTGGAATAAGTAAGGAGGATTCTTTTTCTTTTTTTCTTTTTTTCTTCTTTCGAAATTGTTCTCGAATTTTTTTTTTTTTTTTTTTTTTTT
>NW_006263440.1:1224926-1226999 GCF_000469605.1 Apis dorsata
AGTAAGGATAAATGTCTGTTTGCGATAATTAGACGACGAGCGGCGAATATACATATTTATATATATATATGATATTTAAGAAGTTAGATGATAAATAAGGAAGAGCGGGTTTAAATATACGTCGTAACGATTTCGAGGGTTCGCAGAAATTTTAGAATAGCTAAATTAGGAACAAGCGTATTATAAGTAGAAACTGGAGCTTCAAGTAGGAGAACTAGGAGAACTAACATCTAACCTTTGTGTATCCATTACGTGATAATAAACTTATCAACTTTCTACTAACATGTATACATATATGTTTATAATCCCTTTACACCCGAAACGTTTGCTTTCTTCGCTTGCTTTCTTTTCGCTAATTTTTTGTTACGTGATTAATCCTTCGCGGACAATCGTGTCAACTTTTCAAAGAAGAGAAAAAAAAAATAAAAGAAGCATTTATTCATAGCAGATTAAGGAGCGATAAGAAGAAAGCAAAGCAAAGCGAGTTTAAATTTCACTCTTCCAACCGTGGTGGAGTGGAATTATATTTGAAATGGTGGAGCTGGCTCGGACGAAATCACGGAATTGAAAGGTACGAAAGATCGAGGCTTGATACAGAATCCGCGCAATTCCTCTTTATCCCAGGAGCACGGTATCCCCGTCCGTAGGTAAATTGTAAGAAAGTTGGTGACGTTAACTCGTGAAACTAAGCGCCAAAGGTGGATTTAACTAAATCACCGTCGAGTTCGAAGCGAGCTCTCCTCCCTGTCTTAAGCGGTCCCTGTGTGAGATATGCCCGTGCCTGCAACTTAGCATCGTAAGGGACGTAAAGGAACTGTAACGAAACGTCTTGAACCGGCCGTTAAGCGCAGTTCCGCCATCAAAATAAATTAGTCCGCGAGAGATCTAAAGCTTCCCCCCTCTCTCTCGAAGGAACTTGGAACGAATGCAGTATCGACTGCTTTTTGATACCGTTGTCCGCCATAAATTCCGCCGTAGAAGGATTTCGCTCCGGGTGTCGCGCTTCCCCCGATAAATCTGCCCTGGCAAGGATTCTCTTTGCATCCCTCTAGCCACGAATTCCGCCAACTTCACGTGGACCAAGTAATTGGGAAGAAAGTTCCGGACTTCGGCTTCTTAAATCTTGGATTAGCTCGAAACTTTATTTTACTTTGCTTTTGTATCCTTTTCTTTCTTTCTTTTTTTTTTCTTTTCTACAGAAACGTCTTTAAAAAGTTCACGCACATTTACAACAAACGAGCCAACTAAAATAGTAAATATGACTCTTATAACTTGTACATCTTCTTCCAAGTTCATCTCGTTTTTTCAACTTTTAAAATAAACCCTGTCCTAGTTTTTCTTTCTTCTTTTTTCAAACAGAACGAGTCGTGTACGCAATTTCAAAACCGATAAATCAATCGAAATCGACGCGAGAAGCTTCTTTTTTTTTTTTTTCTTCTGCTCCTAAAAGCAAAACCATCATACTCGAACGAAAAAGTGTATAGCGGAATTCGAAATCGTCTCGAAGTTGGCGACTCAAAGTCGATGAATTCTCGGGACGAAGCAACGAGGAGAAGGTGGAAAAAACCGTCGTCCCCAGCTGTCGTTCCTCCGTGGACTATTCCACGTTTCCACACTGACAAACTTCGCGAAACGTCGGAATCTATTAAAGAATCCCCTCCTCGTAACCTCCCCGTAACCTCTCGCCCCTTATTTTCGATTGCTCAGCCCTCCTCCCCCTCGTAGTCGTCCTCGTCGGTCCTCCTCTTCGCTGAAAGTCAATCTCTTAAAAAGTTCTTCTTTCCCAGGACTCCTCGTCTCCTACGGGGAGAGTCAAACATAAATCAGATTACTTCGAGCACGCGAACCAATCCCCCCTCTCCCTTCCTATCTCCTCCTCTTCGTGCTTCTTCCTCCGTTTCATGGGCGACGAGGCAACGCGCCTTCTAACCCCCTCCTCGAGAAGAGGGAGGAAGGGCAGGTATTCCGCGAATGGGGGATGAAACCGCGCGTGGTCGATGTCGATTTGGTAAATATCGTATTTCTTCGAGGAGAGAGAGAGAGAGAGAGAGAGAGAGAGAGAGAGAGAGAGAG
>NW_006263440.1:1227162-1229494 GCF_000469605.1 Apis dorsata
GAAGAATGGATATTTCGTTGAACGTTCCGTGAGGGTGATCGAGGAGGATCGCCACGAGAGAGGGAAAAAAAGAGGGGCGAGACGATTAATCGTCTCGTGGAGGATGGAGAAGGTGAATTGGTACGTCATGATTTCGGCGATTATTTTTGTCTGTGGAGGTGGTGAGCGAGGGTGAGTCGATATTATCCGCGATTTATTTCCTTTATCGATTGGAGAAGCGACGAGTTAAGTTAAGTTGTCAATTATATTATTAAGAATAAGAGAGAAAATATTTTTACGCCGAGGCAATCTCCTCCTCGTCTTCGATATTCAATTACGCGTAGCGAGGTCGTTCACCTTTGAACTCATCGTCGATGCTTATTTTTCGTCGATCAACATCGAGTCGTGGTGGATTCGATAAAAAAGAAAGAAAGAAAAAAAAATGGGGGAACGAGGAATAAAAACTAGACCGGTGACTCGACGACGTCGTTCCTCGACGCATCCTCCTCTCCGCTTCCGCTTCCTCTATCCCTTATTCGAACTTCCAACTTCATCAAAATTCCATGCTTCGAACGGATAAATACGAGGCTAATCCCACTCCCAGTTCTTCGCTGCTACTCTTTGTAAAATAAACGGGAAGGGAATGAAATAATGGAACAGGGAAATGTCGATAAAGCCTCCCTCGAAAAGGTCCGATGAAAAGGTTCCGAGACCGGTTGGAAACCGGATCGGGAAAGAAATTCTCACACCAAGTTCGTGAACGTCAACTCGCATTCCCCGTCAGATTCTCTTCCCCGCCAATCGTCCAACTCTTAAATTGACTAAATCCATCCCCCTCTCGCAATTCTCAACCCCCTCCTCGATCGTTTCTCCCCTCGTATCCCTCGAGTGGAATATATTTTTATCGGGGACCAAAGGAGAAAGTGAGAGAGAGAGAGAGAGAGAGAGGAAAAGTTTGTCTCGCAGTCGATAAAGGAGTTGATTTTATCGAGAGGAATACGAGGGGATGTATAGAGCGGCGCGTAGAAAAGTCGGGGAAAAAAAGTGGAATGGAAAATGCACACAATGGAATAACAGGAAGCAACGATGCGATTGGAAAGTAATTAAAATCCTATCGATCTGTCTTCGATTCCTTCGTTTGTAGGGATTTGTCATCGTCGATGAAATTAGCTTTCCGATTTTCATCATTTTCACAAGATTCGCAATTTTCGCTACTTTTTGTCCGAAATTTGATACCGGCCTCCTGTTGTGCATTCGCATCGATGTGCGATTTGATCGGCTTCGATAGGATTCGAAATTTATTACGGAATTTAGCGGTCGAGAGGGGTGTGTCGCGTCGTCGGAGCATGGTAATTAATTGGGTCGAAATGTAGCGAGGACAGTTGTTGTGGTTTTTAATTAATCTGCAGTTATTGATTCGGAAGAGTATCCGAATTTAGGATGGAAGTTTAAATTGCTATATGGCGCGTTTCACGCCTTTAATCAACGACGATCCGATATGTTGCGTTGGAAAAAATATTCGACCGACGAATAAAGAGAAAAATTCGAGAAAGCGAGAAAATTACGTCTCATGAAAATGTATACATAAGCGTTACGTTACGATTTTTCGCGAAATTATTTTGCATCCTCCGACAGCAACAGAGAAATTGTGGAAATTTTCAGACGATCCAATGGTGAACACGGACTTCCCCGTTAAAAGGTACACGGCGGTGCAGTACACCCAACCGGCGGCCGCCATTTCACCTTTATCGAAATCTACCAGGCATCTGTTGGTGCCGGAACCGGATCCACGCTATTTTTACACTCACAGGGCCCATCAAGAAACCATCACGATCGACAGGGATAATTTAAAGCACGGTAAAACTCGAGACCATTTCCATTTTATTCGCCCATTTTCCCCTATTGACATCGATATAATTTAAATTTATGATCGTAAAAAATAATTTGTAACGTAGAGTCAATGGCCGAGAGAGTCGAGTATCGGCGAATTTCCATATCGCTTTTACTATTATTATTATTATTATTATTATCCGTCAAACATCAATGTTTCGTTCTAACCTTTTGCGTAACACGTAACACGGCTTCGTAATTTTGTCGTTGCGAAATAATGCTTTCACCGTGACGCAATTAACAGTTCGAAATAGGATCGGATAAATGCTACCGAATTTATATACGTTCCCGTTACACGCTGTACACGCGCTGTACTCTGCTTACGTGTGTACGTGCGTACGATTCTAAATCCTCTTGGCGGTTAACTCCGGATCCGCTCGACATCGGTAATCGGATCGATATCGAACGACGTTCGTATCGAGGAATATTTTTTTTTTTTTTTTCCTTTTCTTTTTTTCCTCTC
>NW_006263440.1:1229684-1235053 GCF_000469605.1 Apis dorsata
GAGAAGCAGCGGCATCGTCCGTGGACATCGATTCATCGGATAATTCTATTTTCCAGGAGTGGCAGCCGCGTACAGACCTACCCCGGCAACGATCCGCGTGGTCACCGCTTTGCTGGGAGACTTGTGTACCGACGACAAGGATTGCACCATTCCAAACAGCGAATGCTCGAACGGGGGCTGCATTTGCTCCGAGGGATACGCGGAGACCAGCGACAGACAGGAATGTTTCGGTAAATTCTTCCATTTTTTTTTTCTTTTTCTTATTCATTACACACATCTCAAACTCTCTCTACGAAACGTGGCTCGATTCTCTCACTCTCTTTCTCTCTTAACGAGAAGTACGAAACGAGAGAAGTAGCAATTTTCTTCGAACAAAAAACCGTTCTTCCGTATCAAGTTTCGAAAAACGAGAACAAAGTGTCGTTGAAACGGAAGAAGAAAGAGAAGAAAAAGGGTTTTTCTTTTTCTTCTTCTTCTTCTTCTTCTTCTTCTCTCGAGCGAAAACGACTCTCCTTTTCTTGCGCCCCTTTCAAACCAAGAAAAGAATCTAATTGACCCTGTTTCCAGCTAATTACGTGCCCGTTACACCGACCGAGGAATTCCGTGCCTGCCTGTCGTATCCGTGTCACGCGACATCGACCTGCATCGATCTTCCGAGCGCAACGTTCGTTTGCATCTGTCGTCCAAATTACACCGGCCGATTCTGCGAGGAGATGAACAAAAGGGATTACGAGGTTGCGTCGTTCGACGGTAAGAGCTACGTCAGGATGAACAGATTGAAGGCTTACCACAAGTTCAGCGTCGAGGTCGAGTTCAAGACGTACGCCGACAACGGGATTATACTTTACAACCAGCAGAAGAGCGACGGCACCGGGGATTTCGTCTCGTTAGCTATCGTCGACGGGTACCGTACTTGTTATCTTGCGAATTAGTACACCGAGTTACAACTGGTTAACGATTAATTTCAATCTCAAAACTGATGACGTCCTGTCTCGAGGATGAAAAATTTTGCTATCTCTTTCCACAGACACGTGCAGTTCAGATACAATTTGGGGAACGGCCCCGTGGTTCTAACTTCCCCCGAAAGGGTCACAATGAAGACGTTCCACAGCGTGGCGGCGAAGCGATACCACAAGGACGGTGTTTTGATTTTCAACGACGGGGAGGACGTGGTCGGGCAGAGTCAAGGAATGCTGAAGTCGTTGGATCTGAATCAAGACACGTTCGTCGGGAATATGCCCACCAATTACTCCAAGTAAGGGATGGATCTTGAGGAAGGGTCGAAGTTCGAAGATTTTCAATATTTTTTTCTTAAAATCGTGGTTTGCGACAGGGTTTACGACAATATCGGCACCAACCACGGTTTCCTCGGTTGCATAAGGAAGTTGAAGATCAATCGAATCCACGTGGATCTTCACGTGGGCCGCGACAAGGAGATCTTGGAGACGTATCGGGTGAAGGAGTGCGGGGAGAACGCGTGCGCCAATCTTCCTTGCCAGAACGGTGCCACTTGCCAGCCGATCTTCGAGGAGGATCTGTGCAACGGCCACGAGTGCAGGAGAATGCAGAAACGGGGGAAGGGGAGGAACAAGAACGGGATGAACATCGTGAGGTGCAAGGGGACCCATTGCACCCTGGTCGATCGCGAACGTAGGTCGAAGAAGAACGCGAGGAAACGTTGCGCCACGTCCAAGTGCGATTACGATTACGACGCCGATTACGAGAACGGTTACGAGCACGGGAATTACGCGGTTGAGAAATACGAGCCGCCCAATTACAGATGCATCTGCCCGCCTCAGTTCACCGGTAGGAATTGCGAGGAGTCGTTGGACCCTTGCATAGGAGAGCCTTGTCAGCACGGCGCCACCTGCGACATTCTACCCCAGGGTGGTTACGTTTGCAAGTGCCCGCCCGGGAGGACCGGCGAACATTGCGAAATACGTGAGTGAAATCATTCTGATCGAATTATTATTATTCCTATTATTATTATTATTGTTATTGATATTGTTATTATTATTATTATTAATTTTCGTCACTTTTTTTATTATATATCTCCTTATGGACGATCGTAAATCGGATGGTGAACAGTGGACGCGGAGTTGACGGAACTGTTGATACCGGAAATGTCTGGGGACGGTTTCCTCGAGCTACCATGTTTGGAGGGCGTGGCGAAAGCGTTCTCTATCGAATTATGGTTCCTCACGCACGCCAGCGACGGTTTGCTACTTTACAATGGCCAGTTGAACAACGGGCGGGGTGATTTCATTAGTCTAAACTTGGTCCAAGCGAAACTCGAGTTCAGATTCAATCTTGGAAGTGGTATCGCCAATATTACTTCCCCGGACCCGGTTACCCTCGACACGTGGCATTGTGTTCGAATCAGCAGGCTGGGCAGGGAGGGTGTTCTCCAATTGGATGATGGAACGGTCGCAAGAGGTTTATCGGGAAGTCCATTAACGGAGCTGAACTTGGAAATGCCTCTTTACGTCGGCGGTCTTAAGTGAGTCGAATTGAACGAATCTCGTTTTCTTTTCTTTTTTTTTTTTTGAAATTTGAAAAATATATATATATATATTTTTCTTTTTTTTTATGAATTGTAGACATTGGCGAGAGATTCATCGATTGGCTGGCGCAAGAACCGGATTGGTAGGGGCGATACAAAGATTGATGGTTAATGGAAAAACTTATCAGAATCTAGCTGTCAATGTTACTCAGCATAACACGGAAATCTACGACGGCCTACCGTGTCCAAGCAACGAAAATCCTTGCCACAACGGTGGAGTGTGTCTACCTCTGTTGAACAGTTACCTGTGCAAATGTGCTAGCGGTTACAACGGCCTTCACTGCGAATTTTGTGAGTCACGCCACGACACTTTTTCTCATCGTTGAAAAGTCATCGTAAAAGTAGCGTATTTTTCTTTTTTTTTTCTTCTTCTTTTAATTCCAATTTTTCCACGCAGTCATGGGCTACGACGTATCGACGGAATTATCGGAGAGGCCGGTCCGTTTCAAGGGTGACAATTTCTTGCAATTCAGACACCGAAACGGAAGAAGGTAAATCGATCGAAATTATTACGCAATTATTGTTCGATTATATTTTCATCAAGTTTTCTATCTCGCATAATATCTCTCCTATAAAAAGTCACGTCACACTTGCATCACACCTTGTCAAGGTATTATTCCGAGATTAGGAGCACCAAAGTTAGGCTGTTCGATTAAGATTAGTTTTTTAACGATGGTAGAATTAATTAGATCCTTTCTTCGATCAAATTATCACTAACCTTTTGATTGTGTAACACCGGCTAGTACTAACTCGACTAATACTACCCTCGGCGAGTACTTTGAGGAGTCCTACTCCGACTACGACTTGGAGGAGGATGTCGACTACGATTACGAGAGTTACGATTACACGGAGTAAGTTTCTACGAAGAATTAGCTGTGATGTACTCGTTTGAGGGATATATATGTATACCTTGTTCTATGTGCCTGTGTATCCGACCACTGTCTGCTATCCACCCTTCTTTCTCTTTTTTCATTCGATGAAATAGAACGAATGCCGATACGTCGCACTTTTTCCAACCTTGACTCGAAACTAGGGTTGACAGAGAGGGGTTGTGATACTTTTTATCCATTTTTCTTTCGTTTCTTTGAACGCTGCTTGCTACGCACGTACATATGCGTTTTTTCCTCGCTCTTCGGCACACCGTAGCTCGATGTTCGTTCCGAGAACGTACACCTGGAAACGAAGACTGAACGATTGAACGATATTTTAGGCGCAAGGGTCAACAGTCGAATAAATTCGAGCTGAGATTGAGAACCACGCACCCGGATGGTCTGATCGCCTGGATCGGAAGAGGAAAAGTGGAGCATCTGATCTTGTCGTTGCACGGGGGCCAAGTATTTCTCACGTACAAAAGCAAAAACGAGCAGATATCGTTGAGAAGCAGGGTTCGTATTTCTTTTTTCTTTTCTTTCTTTCTTCTTCTTTTTTTTTTTTTTTTTTTCTTTGACGAAATGCGAAGATTTTCGATTCGATCCAGGAACGGGTGGACGATGGCGTGTTCCATCAAATCAGGGCGTCGAGAAGGCGAAGAACGTCGATGATACAGGTGGACGACTCCGCCCCTGTCAAGGTATCGACAGAGATAACCTTGCTAACGACGAACGGCAAGCTTTTCGTGGGCGGGAAGCCAGGCCATCGAGGCATCAAAGGGTGCGTGTCGGACTTCGTTGTGGACAAACGTCGTCTTCAACTTGGCAGGCGGAAGATCGAGTACTGTCACGACAACGATGTATGATAACGAATCCCGGAAACGACGATTGTCAACGTGACGTCGCCTCTGGCCACGCTTGTCGAGTGGACGACCCTCTTGTCCTCGACGAGTTAACACCAAGCCTAAAAACACGAGACAAAGACGGAGTGAGCGTTGGTGGTGTTCGTTTCTGGGTAAACGAGAGGGACGAGGATTGAACGATCGTGTAAGGAAGGGAAAAAAAGGAAGGAAGGAAGGAAGGAAGGAAGTGAATTTCCTTCGTGGAAAAGGCCCATCTTACCTATCTACGTGGATCCAATAACGTAGCGAGCTAATAATAATTATTTATTTTTCGTTTCGTTATAGTTGTAGAAAGAGGAGATTATCCCGATTATTTCGTGTTAATCGACGAAGCTAGAGAAGAATTAAGAAGAAAGACCAGAGAGAAGAAACGAAAGGATGTAAAGAGGAGTAAAGAAAAAAAAAGAGGTTCTCATCTAAGGACAATAATATATTTTTAAGGTGGCGAGATTAAAAATATACATATGTATATATATGTATATATATATATACATATATATATGTGTGTGTATATATAAAATTTAACGCGTATACGTATATAAGCGGGGTGAGGAAGAGAAGAATGCTTGTGGAACTCGGTTGACTCGGGCGACAGAAGAAGAACAGTGGGGTAAAGAGGTTAGTAGATTTTCGGGCGTGAAAGGGATGAAAGTTATTCGTTTAGACGTTTTATTCTGTAAGTTGAAATATATCGAAGCACTTATAAATGTTTTACGATGCCAAGACTGATTAATGAAAGAAATAAAAAGAAGAAGAAGAAGAAGAAGAAGAAAAAAAAGAAGAAAGCGAGGATTAAATAGCGGGAGTTAAAGGAGAAAAGAAATATAGTTAAAAGAGAACAAAAAAAAACAAAGAAAAAAAAAAGAAAAAACAAAGCGATAAATCGGTGTTATGTTTGAGTGTTTCGGTAGAGAGATTTAAATGATCGTGCATTATCAGAATATAGAAGAATGTATTTTAAAGGACTTGTTGATTTACGCCAGTAGAGAAAAACACGAGGAAAATAAATAAGAAAAAAAAAAAAAAAAAAAAAAA
>NW_006263440.1:1235284-1240760 GCF_000469605.1 Apis dorsata
AGAAGATGAACGAAATATAATATATATATATTCACATGTACACACACTTGCGTACACGGAAACACACGTAACACGCATTAAATTATACGAACGCCGTATAACGTTGTTTCTAGGCAGGCAAGGCTTTTTACAAATGCGCAAAAGAATAGATATATATATATATTATTATGATTACTATATATATATATATATATATGATACTATTGCAACATTCCATTTAATGGACACCAATGCGACGAAAATTTTAGATAGATACTACCACGGAATGAATATGTGGATCATGATCAATGTCTCGTTAAATATTAAAGAATGAATCGAGCTCACCTCGCTCGAAGACACTCCATTTCCGTTTCGACAATCATCGACACACACGCACGTGAAAATAGTTTCTCCCCCGAAAGTTTCTAAAATGCTTAAAAACCGTGATAAGTTTCTTCTTGATGTTACACAGGGTCGACGAGAACCGCGCGATAAAACCGCGATCTAATCTAATAAATCGTTTATCATATCAACGGTCGAATCTTCGAATCGAGTTCCTTCGTGACGATTCGAACGTGAACGATCGATAGTTATCCTCGAAATGATTCCAATCGATTCCAACGATTGATTAAAACCATGGAATTCGAACTCCTCGATAAAATATAGGAAGAATAATATATATATATGCGATAACGTGTGTGTGTGTGATCGAAGAACGATCGACGAGAAGGAGTGTCTGAATGAAAGCGTGACGTATGACTGGCCGATGATCACCGTGATCGGGATCTGTCACACCACTATTTGTAAATATAATTAATATGCGCCGATACGTACGAGTTGATTATACACGTTTCGCTATCGCGCGTACGGAAGAAACGCTCGCGCGTGGCGTGCGTGAAGTCGGACCTAAATTGAAAACAAATCTAACAAGGGCGACCTAAATATTAATAATAGTAAATAATGTCGTAACGATTCATCGAATCAGCCTTTTACGAAGAAGAATTTTCCTTCTTTCCCTTCCCCCTTCCTCCCTCCCTTTCTTTTCCTTCGTTTCTTTCTCTTCGTCGCTCGAATGAAAACCACGTCTATTATCGTCTATTTAACACTCAACGTGTTCTCCCCCTTCCCAGCCCGTTTAATTAACGATCTAACGACGTCGAACGACGTCGAACAGAGGAGCCTAAGTTTTTTTTTCCTTTTTTTTTTGTTTAATCGTTAATGGCGACTGCCGATCTGTCGCGGAAAGAGACGCTATCGAAGATTCTTCTCGCTCGTCTCGTCGAACGTTTCCAGCCTCTGTTTATCCATCGAATAATCGAAAGTTTTTATTTCATCAATGGGGAAACGAATATTATTGAAATTACGAAAACGTCGAGGATGAGATATATACATATATATATATGTATATTCTAACTTTTAAGATTCTTTTTCTCTCTCTCTCTCTCTCTCTCTGTCTTTCTCTTCTTCTTTTTTCGAATGTAATTTTTAGAATTTAAGCGCGAGATATATAAAATACATATCTTTGAGACGTGGATAAGTTTATACGTTTATAATATTCGTCGCGTACGAATCTCGACGTTGATCGACGTTGTAAATAATGATAATGATAATGATAACGATAATGATAATAATAATAATAATAATAATAACAACAATTATAATAATAATAATAATAATCACCGTTTCTGTCTGGGAATGTTCGACGTTAAAAGTTATCGACGTACGGTACTAACGTTCTGAAAGGAAAACGAGCGTTCGATCGACCAAACTTTTTTGCTTAATCATTTATCAAAGACTCGTTTTCGACACGGTTGCATAACGGATCGTTGGGTGATTTTTAAAACATATCTATTTTATTGTGTTCGTTCGTTCAAGAATATAAAGACGCTTATACAATTTTTATAAAACGAACCGCTTTTTTCCGAAATAATAATAATTATTATAAACGTCTCTGAAAGCAATCATACCATTTTCATATATGTCGATCTATTGCGCGGGAAAAAAAAAAATTTGAAAATGAAAAGCGGTATTCGTTCTCGGTATTATAATTAATAAAGCCTTTGACTATCGGGCAAATTGTTCCTCGTTAACGAGAATTGAATTGATCGCGAGCAATATCGTCACATATCCCCCCCTCTCATCCGCTATCCCCTCCCTCACCTCTCTCGAAAATGTGATTCTTTGTATTCTTCCAATGAATATCGCTGTTTAACATATCGAAACGAATTTGTGGCCAGTAACGTAATATCTCCTCGGAGAATGGAAAAGAAAAAGGAAAAAAAGAAATAAGAAGAAGAAGAAGAAGAAGAAATACGTTTCATTGTAAAGGATAGGTTCAGCTTGTATTATACGATTTTTGCTCGTATCGAGAATGAAGAGAAATCTATTTCGATCGTCGACGTTGCTTTCACGAATATACTGCGTTTTTATATATACATATATTTAAAAAGAAAAAGAAGAAGAAGAAGAAGAAGAAAAAGAAGAAGGAGAAGAAGAAGAAAAAATTAGATTCGAAACTTATTATTATAATTATATTTCTATCGAATGTATTTCAATTTGTAAGAGTTAAGAAAAAGAAATTCGTAGGTTTCGTTTATATATTATACGTATATGTAAGTTAATTATTAAATTTTCGACTATATTAAGTTTTTTGCTACATCGAAGAGGAAGGCGAAAAGAAAAGATTCTAAAATTTTAAAATCTTAATTTTATATTAAATATTCTCATTGTCGATCGCAATTGTTAAACCAGTTTCCTTTGCGGTTAATGTAAATTGTCTACCTGGAACCTGAATGTGTCCTGAACATTTATAAAATTTAAATATGTTATCGTAAAAAAAAAAAAAAGAAAAAAAAAAAGAACTGGGATGTACAATGTGTAATCGACGAAACGGTACAAAAATAAAGATATCACACCTGAATCGCTTTGAAAAATCGTTAGTCGAAATTTCACGACGCTTGTGTGTTTTTTTTTAAACGAAAGGGAATCGTTGCGCAAAGCAGAGTAGCGAGGAAAAATTTCAATCCATATGCCTGAGAATTAACTGCCAACCTATATAGATAGAGATCACAGGATCGATGTTTTTCCCTCTAAAGCTTCCCTTTATTCCCGAGAAAATTATGTCATTATAAAATCTTTACAAAGCGAAAGAAATCCTCACGAGGATCGATAAGAGAGAATAAATTGATTTCTATCCCGATTGTACAATGCGTTCAAAATGTTGTTTGTTTCTCACGAAGAACACCCATCGCGACAGGGCGATCGTCTTAATTAGTTTTTTTTACTTTGATACCGTCTTTACTGCGACCATTCGCCGTTCGCTGACCTAAAGTATTTGTGAGCTATACTGTATAACAAAGAGTACGCGTTGTAAAGTGACTGTATATACAAATATAAATTATGCGATTATATTGAGCGTATAATCTTCTTTCTTTGATCTATATATCCTTTTTGTTCTCATTAATCGATTATTTTTCTTTATATTTAATTCTTTAAGCGATACGTTGCTAATCTCGTCCGAGTTACGCGTCGGCTACGTGTACGGTACAAACAAGGACGATAGATATGAAGAGAAGGACAGAGATAGAATAAAAATCCTGCTTTCAGCGCCATCTTCAGAGTGCCGCAAACGAAACTCACGAAGGAAGGATAGAAAATAATAAGAGAAAGATAGAGATAGGATAAGAACTGACCGTCAGCGCCATCTCTGCAATAGTAGAGACAACTTTTCGAAGAATAAGTTTGAAGGAAATTAGAGAGATGGCGCTGACCGTCGATTCTCCTTTTATCCTATGCGGTTTAGCTTTGAAGTGTCTTCGATTTTCGAGAGATGGCGTTCTCGATCAGTTCTTACTCTATCTCTATCTTCTTCTATTATTTTCTGTCCTTTCTCCATGAGTTTCATTTGCGGCACACTGAAGATGGCGCTGAAAACAGTATTTTTTAAATCTATCTGTCTTTCTCTTAATATTTGTTGTCCTTGTTCTATATTTGTTCCTGCGCAATAACGAATGAGGTGCGGGATGTTCAATTAGTCAAACGATAAAATGTTCCCGAGATATGGAATAAAAGAATATATAAAAGAATGTATTGTATAAAAGAGTGTATCGATTAGAATTATTCTTTATTCTTATCATATTCTTTATACGAAATACACAAAAAATGAATTTGTTTAAATTTATAATTAATATTAAGCAATTAGAGATAGGAAAAAAGAAAGAAGAACGTACACGTAACATTAGTTATTTCTCAAATATTACATATATTGTTATCTCATGTATTATCTATCGCGATTACAATCGAAAAAGATATATATATAATTACATTATTGTTTTGTAAGAAGATTTTATTTAAACACGAAACTTACTTCTATCATATAACGATATAATCGATTATTAAGTCCATGAGCACTCACAAACGTATAAACTTTCTTCCATTTTACTTCAATTGTGATATAAATTATACATAAAATCATCACAATCCGTTCATTTTGTACACGCTCATATTCATAGTCGCGTTATTGCAATATTCGAAAAAGTTATAAAAGCTGACCAAGTTTCTCATATTGTGTCTCATATCGTGCATTTGCGATAACGTAATCGACGTTGCCTGCAGTTCAACGAAATCGTTTCTGTTTCCTTTTATACTCGCCGATCTTACATTTCTGTGTTTTCTCGCAGTGATCTTTAAACAAGGATCAGAACGACAAACTTTCAACCAGCGATGCGACACCTGTGCAGCGCGCAGAAGCGATTCAGGGTCGAGTTTTCGCAATATTAACTGCGATATCTCCAGTGGAAGTTCGGAAATAAAGTCAATTTTTAACTTCGTACGGTGGGAAGGCCGAATCGTTCGTAGAAACGATCTGAAGAGCTTCATGCTCGTAAGCCCAACGAATAAAAACTGTGAAACGTGCACTACTTCAGACGGAATATATGTCGCTACCATTGATACCATTCTAAGTGGTTTTGTTGTAGTTTAATGTAAATGCATTCATGTTAGAGATAAATATTATCATATGTTTCTAATTATATATGCAAAAATAACACATCTATGAATTACAATACACTAGAGTTCAGTTTTGTATTACCTCTTGAATATTAAATTACGTATTAATATTTATAATATATATATATACTTCAAACATTCGTTACATAACTGAATATTATACATATATTATTACTTCCTCCTGTCTATATTATCGACGATATCTTATACTAATATTTATAAATAAATATTATATCATGACGATGCGTTATTAATTTTAATGAAAACAATAACGCAGTTATTTATAAAACGAGTCTCTTCTCAATGAGTTCCCTCGAATTCCCTTTAAATCTTACGATGATATTTTACAAATAAACTCTGTTTAAATAGCATGGCGATGACTTCGATAGAAATTTGTATCGAAATTACGCGGGATCGGGAGAGAAGAAAATAATGGAAGGAAGAATCGACGAGGTTAGTTTAAAATTCGAGAATAAAAAAAAAAAAAGAG
>NW_006263440.1:1240983-1263727 GCF_000469605.1 Apis dorsata
AAACTCGCGCAAAAAGTGACGCAATGGTATGATTTGATTCGGTTACGATTGACTGGTTAACCGATATTTCCGCAATCGAGACAGGGTTTTCGTCAATCGCTCGTTCTGCCGCGTCAACATCTCGATCTTCTCGCGATTCGAGATCAATTGCTGCGTCATATCCGCAACAGGATCATCCTCCGGTTTTAAAACGGTCCCATCCTCGATCGTTCCAACGATCGAATCCCCGCTTGTGTCCTGGATCTTTTCGTCCCGTTTCTTCTCCGACAAAAGTGCGACCTCTTGCCGAAGTTTCTCCACTTTTTCCTCGTATTCTTCCTTTAACTAAAAAAGAAGGAAAAAAAAAAAGGAGAAATATTTAACGAGTAAAAGTTTGTATTTTATAGGATAGATTTACGACCAAGTTTATCACTTTATTTATAAAACTTGCTATTTTAATCAAGTAATTTCATTTTATTATTTTATTTTAACGAGTCGAGCGCGAATAAGTCATCAAGGGAATTATAATATTTACAAGATTTTAAAGTTCCTTTTTTCTTTTTTCATTTTTTTCAAGATTTCAAATTACAATTCAAGAAGAATTAGACACGAGGAGAAATTGCATTATTTCTCGTGCATAGTATTCGTATATAGTTTTCGAACGAAATCATTAGGAAATTATTTGAAAGATATATATTTTCAATGAGACGTGATAGGACGAAATTGGCAATTAACCGTGGTCGTAAATTCTACCCAACTAGTATAAGTTGATTTAAGCGAGCAGCAAATTAATTCACGGGAGTTTGGTCGTCTATGCAGACTTGTTCACGGTGTATAGCGAGCTGACAGCGGCTTAAACAGCGAGCAATTTCTATCGTCTGCTGTATCATTAACGCATCGTGCATAGTGAGCCAGATAACGCTGTTAATTAATAATCAAGCAGCTGGTACGAATAGCCGAAACGGATCAATCTTGGCCCGTATTAAGTATTCCGATAGAATCGAAATACTATCGAGTTTTCCTCGAGGTGATCTTCTTTTTCCACGCAATTACGATAACATAATTTTCGTAATCATTAAATAGTGGAATTTTATCGTGGGAACCGATAAATAATTTATAACCGAATATATACATATTTCGGAACACGAAGCAGAGTTGGACGTCAACCGAGTTGGAAAGGTAATTAAAAATTTCGATTAAAGTTACTTGGAGTAATTTACTTATCTTAATTTACTTACTTAAATTGCTCGAATAACGTATTACTCGTATAACCTCGATCGTTCGACATTCGTCCGATTATTCGCAATTATTATTATTACGTTTTTAACGATAAATTATCTTAACTTCAACTATTAAATTTCACCCATCAAAGTTTACCTTTATTATATTTCTCTCTACATCCCACGTGCTTTTATCAAAATGTACGAATTTCGCGTAAAATGCAAAATCCTAATCCGACTTTGAGAATTTTTGCCCGAAAAGGAATTTCGTATATAAAGTCAATAATTTCGTACGACGGGAGCAAAGAAACCATCTCGCCAACTAACGATATCTCGAATTTTTTCCTTTCCTCCTCTTTCATCTTTTTCAACGATGTATCCCGCCGCATTATCGCCCCATTACTTTTCGATTCGATCGCGCCCCCAGATGAAACGTAAAGAAAATATCGTAATCGAAACGTAATCGCACTTACGCGGTCGTTCTCCTTCCTCGATTCGTCGAGAAGCGTTCGCGTGTTTCGTTCACTCTCGAGACACGCATCACGGATGTCGTCGATTTCCTTTCCAAGTCCGAACACGCTCTTCTCCAACTCGAATTTGCTCTCGGCCAGCGCAACCGCCTGACTTTGCAAAATCTTATTTTCGCCAGCTGCAATGAACGTTGTTCGAAAATAAGACTATTCCCGACTGTATCCCTCTCTCCCTTCCTTCGCCGCGCTCGCTTGTCAAATTTCGTTGGAAAATCCCCTCTCTCTCTCTCTTTCTGTCTCTGGAGTGCACAACGCGCACACTTTCTCTCCCGCTTTTTCTTTCTTTCTTTCTTTCTTTCTTTCTCTCTCCTTTTTTTCTTATATATACTTACCGAGCATCGACATCTGTCTACGAATATCTCCTAGGGTTTCTTTCAACGTCTCGTTTTGTCGCTTCAACACGTCGTTCCCTCGTCTCTCCTCTTCGAGCTCTTCTCGAGCTGTGAAAATCAACGCCTCGATAAAAAGGGACGCCCTCCTGTTCTCACATCTTATTATTATTATTTTTTTAATTGGACACGGTCGAATCGGTTGTGCACGACGTTCGATGAGAGAGGTAGAATGATGAAACTTGTGCGCTCGTTGTGTTCGTGGAAATTTTTTGCGATCTCGTTTGATTTAAAAAATGTATCGAAAGAGATAGTGTGTGTGAGTTTGAAATTAAAATTAAAATCTCTTTACATGCTAATGAATAGCGTCCTTTTATTTCTGATACCAAAGAAGTACAAAAAGAGAGGCTAGCACGCGTGTTTATTACTCGCTTCCTACGATAATAATAGAGGTTTGTAAGGAATGAAAAAAAGACGATCGTCCAGGTAAATTTATCACGCATCTTAGTAAACACGCGTGGCTATCTCGATCCATTCATCTATTGCTATTCGCAGAACATTCATAAATAGTATTCTGGTTGGATGAAAGATTTCTCGATCGAATCGATTGCAGCCCATCGATTTTCGAATTCTCACAGTTATTTGGAATTAAATCGATGGATCGATGAAGCGATTCCCACAAATTTTACTGTAATTCCACGATTCGAAATCACATCGAATGGCGCGATAAGAAACGGAAGAATGGAAAAACTTTTGCTCGGAAAACTTAGAATTAGTGAGAAAATTACTAAAAAAAGTATAAGCTTGGCCATTATTCTTTATGAAAGAACCAATTCTCGTTCGATATCCATTATTAATTTCATTAACTCGTAAACATTCCAAAAATTCCAACCATTGCATCAACTTTCACAGCTATTTGAAATTAAATCGATGGATCGATGGAGCGAAAATTTGAAACTTGTCGAAGAAGAGGCAAGAAAAAAAAAAGATAAGAAACGGAAGAATGGAGAAAAACTTAACTTGGAATTGGTGAGAAAAATACTATTGAAAGTATAAGCAAGCTTGGCCATTCTTTATGAAAGAATTCTCGTTCGATATTCATTATTAATTTCATTGACTCGTAAATATTCCAAAAACATCAACCATTACGTCAATTTTTACAGTTATTTCGAATTAAATCGATGGATCGATGGAGCGAAACTTGTCGAAGAGGAGGAAAGAAAAGAGAAAAAGATAAGAAACGGAAGAATGGAGAAAAATTTAACTTGGAATTGATGAGAAAATTATTATTAAAAGTACAAGCCTTTTTTAAGAACCAATTCTCTTTCGATACCCCTGCTAATTTCCTTAACTCGTAAACATTCGAAAAAGTCGTTAACATCGAGCGTAAATCTGAGAATCTGCGTTGCGCAACGAGTACCTAATCAACAAAACCTGCCATTTTCCAGTAGATCTTTCAGCCCCGAGTTATCCGCCTGCAACTCTTCCGTTCGTTTTTCTCGCATCGTCAAACTGGCTCGCAGATCTCGAATCTTGTGCTCGTGATCTTGTCTGGCCGCCTGGATTCTCAAATTGCTCTCCCTGGCAATCCTGAGCGCCGTTTCGACGTCTGTCCCTATTCCCTTCGTCAGCCTGCTCATCACGGCCCATTGAGTCTTCTCGTAAATGTCGTTCCTGCATTCGTCTCTGGAACAATCGAGCGAGCACACCGTCTCGTATGTTTACTCCAAGTCTTTGTTTTATTAGTTTAGAACGCGAAATGCTTTTGCTCCCGTTTTTGCCGAGGCCAAGCTTAGTACCACTCCGGGAGACGTTGTAAGTAGATTATTTATCGCTATCCGGAGAGGAAATTTCTTGGTGTTCTTCGTTTTAAAGCTCGAATACCGTGTGTTTTCCTCTCCCCTCTCTCTCTCTTTTTTCTATATCTTTCTTCAAGTAAATATGAAAATAGATGCTATTAAAAGTTAGCTCAAAATGACGGTTTTAAATTTTTCTTGTCCGGAGTAAAATACGTGCAGGTTTTTGTTAAAATTATATATTTTAATTGTGGGAGCACAGGAAACGCATATTTTTGTTCTTCTTGGACAAAGATTTATTCAACTGGAAGGAAAGGAAACGCGATACGCGAGGTAAAATAATATAAATGGTTTACGAGGCTGTTTACAAATTTTTTTCAACAATTTCAATAAATTTCGCTCACCTTTGAGTCGTGGAGACGGAAATTAATTTATTCTCGACGAAGACTTGCTCGATCGAATTTATCGCGTGAAGTATAGCTTCCCCGGCTAGCGTGCAACTCTCGCAATAATCCATGCAGCTGCCCGCCTGACAGCTCTGCGATACTTTACTGATTCTCAAGGAGCCTCCTTCCTCGTGCTTCGTGCTATTCTTCACCTGTTGACGTGCTGCTGCTATTTTTCGGAGGGAACTTCCTCCGATCGAATAGTACGGAAAAAGCATAATAAACAAATCTTAACGATCCTTTTCACTTTATTCACTCTCTCCGTAATCGTCGCCTTCTTTCCCTTCCCTTCCTCTTTGCGTCCATCGCAAAGAAACGCATCTACCGCGCTTTAAGTTTACCTCAAGACTCGGTCCAATCCCAATTAAAATCGGGAAAAGTTTGAATCGCCGTAACTCCGGGAGTAATAATTTTCGAGCGACGAATAAAGGATTGTCAGAGGCGGTGGACCTTCCCCTTCGAAACGCATTTTGATTTATCTCGATACGACTTTCGGTTGCCGAGATATCGTCGTGCAAAGAGAAAGGTAATTTTTCATCGATTATTATCTCCCTCCTTGCGCCTTACTCGGGCCTCTCGCTCGCGCCCCGTCTCACCGACCTATCCTAAATTCCAGACGAGCGGCAGACGCGATTCTTGGAAACGCGCTTCGAAGAAAAAAATGTAGGCCAACGGGGATCCATTCGTAACTGCTGCCTCGGTTTAAGAGCCGTGGAAACTTTGAGTCATATCTTGGCGATCGATCGAGATATCGGGATAAATCAAAAAGGGATTTCAATGGCGCGATTTTCTCTACTTTTTGAGTAAGGATTTTTTTTATCAGTTTGGATAAAAATATTTGTAGTTTTCTTTCTCTCTTTTTTTTTTTTTATAGGAAAAGGAATATATTAATCGTTCGTATTTAGAACTTTGTATCTAAAAATATTTCTTTTCGTTTCTTTTTCGATCGAGCTGCTTCGTTCGTATCACGGGCAAAGAGTTAAAAATAGGACTTTTATTTGCTCGATCGAATTTCCCCTGTTTTCTACGAAGAATCAACTTTATTTATTTGACTAACCATATGACGCGATATCGAATCAGGCATTGTTTTCATCCGATCCCAAACAAGTCGCAATAAGCTGGCTAACGAAATTTGTTTCGATCGACTGACGCAGCTCGCTTCTTTGAAAAACTCATCCGCCAAGTGGAACTTGTCCATGAATTCCACGATCAACCGTAGAACGAAATGAATTCTGCAACGAATAAAAAGAATCTCCCTCTCGAGATCAAGATAATTTTAGCAATAAACAGGTAAAAATTTTCAACTCAAAAGACTATTTAATCGATTGATTGATCATGCTGCGATTCAACCGTACGTATCGAAGAATCGACGCGACTCATTAGCCATCCTTTAATCTCCCGCGACTGCCAATTATCCAATGAGACGTACAAATTGAATGATATAACCGAACGATTTTCTCCACAAAAGAATACGTGAATCATCTTTGCCCGGGGTCCATTCCCCGACGATAAAACGCGGGCAATGGATCGTTCAACTGGAAATATTCTGGCGAAGCGACCAAGTGCATCGAGCCAACGTTTGCATTTCGTCCGTCCGAAAAGTATTTCGTTCCCTTTGACGATGCAACAACGGTCACGAAACATTTGCATGCCTAATTGAGTCGCGCGAGTCTACGTGGACGAAACTCTTCCACGATCTTTCGACAAAAGAAACCATTTTTTTCCCCCTCTCTGTGTGCGACTCGAGTCGTTCGAATGTCGTGGTTTTCGAATTTATGCAGATGCGAAACGATACCGAACGAACGAAAAGAGAATATAAAACGAGGGAAGGGGGGCAAAAAACGTGTTAAACAACCTGTCATAAGCCAACTCCAGAAGAAGAATATAGAATTCCCCCGCGGTTCCGTTGTGCTCCTTCACAATTTCCATAGCATTTATGTCCTTCGCGGTTTTCGTCGGGAATTTCCATGACAGATGTTCGATATCGCCTAGCCAGGAATATATCTCGTTCGAGACATGTACACACTCCCTGATATCCGCGATGATTGACGTGACCAGAAGCTTGTTCAGTTTCGGCATTATTCGAAAAAGGTTGCGAGACAAAATGGTTAAACAAAGGTTAAGATCGTGGATCACCGTGAATATCGTTCTTTTCCACCTCGATTCGATCGATATCATCATCTCGTTCGTCGATAGAGGGATCGATCGATCGTTTAACTCGTTACTGTTCGCTGTTGAGAATATTCAAAAACGATGAGTCGTTTTCGCGTAAAGCGTTTCTTGTAGAAGAATGCTCGTAACGATTGAACTCGCAGTCGAGAAATATTCAACAGGTAATTTTCCTTGAATCTAGACAAGATCCCGCAAAGTCTCGTGGCTGGTGTTGATAAAGCGGTACTCTGCACTCCATTCTAGACGAACAAAATATATAGTTATAGAAATTCGTGGATTGCGTAGTTCTTAGCTTGGTATCGATTTTTATTAAAATTAATATTCGCAAAATGTTCAGAGATGATAACATTTTTCGAAGATTAATCTATGAAAATCGATACCAATTACCAGGTCTCACCGCGAGGAGGTGACTACGCGTCGAGACCCATATAAAATAAGAAATATAATAAAAATAATTTATTAAAAGTTGTGTTAATTTATTTTACTAATTTATTTACATTACGTTACCAAGGAATGAATAAATAAATGAAATGATAGAAAAATAATAAGTGAAAAGTAAAACGAATAAAAAATTTGTAAATATAATATAGATTAACAATATTGAATATAGAATAAATTTTATAAGAGTAAATAATTGAGAATTATTTACCGATTCCATAAAAATCAAAGTGTTCGATAATTTAATAATTTTTAGACTTTTATTGTTTATTTTTGCAGTTAATAATTCATTACAATGTGAAATGTAATAATTAACATATAATTTTAAGTATTAAAACTTATAGCTGTGTTAAAATAGTTTAGCTTTTAATTTTCCATAATATTTTTCTATAAAGAGACTTATAATAATCAACTTATAATAGATTTTTATAAATTATTATTTAGGTAGATCTATTAGCTTTTTATGATATTAATTTTTGACTCGTAACTGTATTAAAATATTTTAATTGTTATTTTACGCTATATACGTTCATTTTCGATACATATTTGTTTTTTATCATTGTTCATTTGCGTTCAAGTGCGATTTAATGATAATTTTTTGCATCAAAAAACCAATAGTCATGAAATACACGATATGCAAGAAGTTGGATAATTCCGTGAAAACATTCGCCACGGATTGTGTCTTTATTCCACGCGTTCATTCCATACTTCGAACATAAAACTTTCAAAATTGTCTTCGTTATTACGATTTCTGTTCCCATATTATTCTTATTATTATGCGCATAAAATTTCGACACGTTTACTCTACTTTCGTAAAAATTTATTTTCTGAAAACACGATATCATCTTCAAATTTTATTATAACTCTAGTAACTAGTCAGATTTATCGTTTTTATACGTTCCATTGTTATGTAATAGCAATGAAAAATACTCTCTTCCCTTAAATTGAAGAAACGAAATGATAAATGAAAATACACATTTGTTCCTTTTTTTCGATTTCATATGACAAAATAGTATAAAATTCAAGAAATAATATCATCTCTCGAATTCTTGACTAACCGATTTTAAATAACTCCTCCCTTCCTCCCTCTCATCGAGCACAAACTTATCTCGAGTATATCTCGTACAAATCCTCAACCACCGCCCGCGTGAAACACTTTTAAACTTTGCTTGCATACCCGCTCGAATCTCGAATTAGCCTCGAATTAGCCTCTACTTACTACGATCGTGACGTTCCAATTTCTTTTTCTTCACCGTAGCCATATTTATCGCAACCCGATTAGCGTACCCCGTTTCGTACCAGTCGAATAGAAATCCACTCGATCCAGCTCGAGGCAATTTATTCGCCGAAAGGAATTCAATACGTTCCTTCCTTACCTTCCTTATCGAAATTCTAAATCAACCGACGTTTGTGAACTCGGTTGTGAAAACGTGTAAGTATAATTGTTCCGCGATTGGGGCGCGTAGTTAACTCGCTCGATCGTTTGATCACTTTCCAAGAGGAAGTTTCCAGGTGGATAATCCGGACGGTGTTCTTAAACTCTCTCTCTCTCTCTCTCTCTCTCTCTCTCCACCGTTCTTTCGAAGGGAATCGCCATCCAACGATTTTATCCGAGATATAATCTTTCCCGACACGGCTCGTGAAGATTGTCTGTCTGGCTTATCTCGTCGCGTCGATACTAGCGCGAGCATCGGATTGCCAACTGATGAGACCGTCTGAGAACGAATTAGGACGATTTCGCTTTGCTCTGAAACTTTGATTGAGTTTCGCGCAAACTTTGAATGACAAACGATTCGCGAGAACGCGATTTTATTCGCGGAAATTCGGGGAGGATGGGAGAGAGAGAGAGTATATAAGGGAATATAATTATAATAATTAATAAAATACGAACAAATGTTATTAAACTGTTTAATTTTTCGCGTGAACTTTTAACTTCTCGTAAATAAAATCGAGAATTTTATCGCGTTTTCGATAATATTGTTCGTATATAATCGATGTTGCAGAGATAAATTCGATAAACGGAGCATTTTTCCAGGTTTAACGGATTATTTCGTTAATTATATTTATTATCTTCGTTTATGCTTACTTACTTCGCTCATATTATAAAGCATCGAATTTGAATATATAATAATTTATAACCGTTTAATAAACTCGTCGAACCGATAAGCGGAAGAAAGAATCTTTTCACCGAATAATTATATCCGTTTACACCGATATTCAGTATCATCGATATCAACAATTTTGAAACACGTGTTTTCCACTGGAATCGTTAAACTCGACGCCACCCAATCCCAATGGTAACAAATGCTAGAACGACCACGCGCCACGTCATCCTACGCCTCATGAGCGATCCGTCATTTCACGGTTTTCTGGCCACGGCTGTCGCGAATTTATCATCGGCAACCACCTCACGCGGGGAGGAAACTTGGAAACGAGTAGTTTACGAAGTTTGCGAAACCCTTGGTGGGAGGGTTTAGAAGTAACACGAGTGCCGCAACCCTTCTACAGTTTCCTAATCTATGGTAAATTTAGCCCCTAGTGTTATTCCTACCATTGGATATTATTATTCGAGGCAAGTCTTCACGCGGACTTAATTAGGATAACCGCCTTCCACATTGAACGTCGTGTTCAAATTCCGAATGGAACAGTGAATGGAATACCATCGTTGTCTTTCTCGAACACCGTTTCGCTAATTAACGAATTGACAAAGTGTATAAGCTCGATTCGCGGCAAGGCAAGTAATGGAGGCCGAGCAGTTAGCGAATTTATAGCAGGCTGGATAGTTGGAGTAGGCTCCAACTGGTTGGGAAACTGGGTTGAAAGGAGATAGCTGTGGATTCGCGTACGACTCGGGGAGAGACAGTTGTTATTTCGTTGTTTGCGACGAGAACAAGGACGAGTAAATTCGCAATTGGCTACTTTGCGCGAAGATAAATTGCGCGAGGGAGGATAATTTTGAAGTGGAGTTTTGTACAAGTTGGTGAAATTTATGATATGGGCGAGAAACGTTTGTTATTTTTATTTATTTTTTCTTCAGGAAGTTGTATTTTTTATTGCCAGGGGAACTGTTACGCGAATATAGCTTCGTTGCTATTCCCCCCGCTTCTTCCTTTCTCCTCGCTTTCGTATTTTTTTCAATTTTATTTCTTCGAGGATCGCATTAAAGAGTCATGAATATTTAATAACCGATGGAAAAGTTGACGCACAAAAAATTGCCGATTCGAATCTAAATTTTTAATCTTTCTCTTTCTAAAATTCAAATTAGCTGCGCAGATTTAATTTACAATTTTCCTAGGATCATTGGATTCCGGCACAATCCGAACCCTGCGCCAAAGTTGTAGGAAGGCGGAGAAGCTTAATTAGAACACGACGTCAGTTGGTACGAATGCTTATGTACCCATGCATGAAGACGTTGGAGTGGGTCCTTACCGGTGTTCCTTACTCGCTTCATTTCGCCAATTTAAAACGAACTTATTGCGATTATACCCACGCTGTGCGAAGAGCACGCGTGTATACTCGTCCAATTATAAATCCCGAACCTTGAAAATGATCAAGAATACGATCATCTCTGATAGCTCTCAACTCCAAGATCTCCCATATCAATATAAAACAATTATCTTAATTTTCCAATTACAGAACAACTGTCAAATCACAAAGTAGAACTATCTGAAAGTGAAAGCTTTCAACTCCAAGATCTCCCATATCAATATAAAACAATTATCTTATCTTAATTTTCCCAATTATAGAACAACTGTCAAAAGTAGAACCATCTGAAAGTGAAAGATTTCAACTCCAAGATCTCCCATACCAATATAAAACAATTATCTTAATTTTCCAATTACAGAACAACTGTCAAATCACAAACTAGAACCACTTTCCTTCGTCCTCCGTGTCGTCGAATACGATCACGTCAGAATCGTACATCCTTTCGAGCTAAACATCCCAAGTTATAGGTTATTTCATGGAAAATTATCCCCTTGACAATATTAGATCCGTGGATAGTCTCGGAGATGATCGCCGAGGCGATGTGATCCAGGGTTTAGTCTACCTTCCATCGATCCCGATAATCCTCTCTCCCCGCAGCTCACGATGGAAATAAATAACTCGATGCTTCGAAATCGATCCCCCCTCCCCGTTTAACCATCTGGTTAAAACCAGAATCGTCTCGAGGAGCGAAATTTTATCATTTCTTATCCGATTAAACGTTTTCCCCCGAATGCACGGTTATACACATTATGAAGCAAACTCGTTCCACGATTTCCCTTAAATTATTCAATCACTTTGTCGAAGAGAGTGTACGAAGTTCGCACGATGTGTACGATTCGCAAATCCGGTGCAAAGCCACTACCACCTCGCTTTGGTACAGTGGTAGTCCACGCCAGTGGAAACTTGAGAGATCGGTATCTACGCGCCTTGCCTAAAGTACATTAGTGGAAAACCACGAGAGATGTACGAGTGCGCGCTGGAATATCGTGGATCGGGTGAATTATGCACCGTTTTGGAAACGGGCGCAGCGAGCAACGCCGGTTCATAATGGGTCCGCGCCCGATATAATTTACTGGTATTTAGCTTCTCCTATAATACGTTTGCTCGTTAAGTTAATCACGCTCTTCCCTGTTGCACTTCATTACACGAGGAACCCCCGCCCCCTTCTCGGCGGGGGGCCGGTGGTGAAAGCTCGGATGATGGATCCCCTTACCTAATGGCTAACGTTTCCCACCATCCGGGAAATTCTGGGATCCGGATATCGAATACTCGTTCTCGATACTTCCTCCTCAGACCCCGATAATATCGTTCACGTGTTATTAAAAACTAAGGTAATATCAAAATCCCGCCTCGCCTCCTAATTTTCAATATTTTATTGAATTTTTCATTCGATTAATACGTACCTTATTAAGAACTTGATCCAAAACGAGATCGATTTCTTCTTCTCCAAGATTAGAAAGGGAAACGAGGACTTCAAGGGGAAATAAATGAAACGTGTGCGCACATTTCTGTAATCTCTTTTTTATGAAACAATAATATACAGATATCTATAGTAAATCCCATTTGTAATAATTCGTGTCCACATTATTTACAGAAATATATTTATATTTATATATATATATATTTACTCCCTTATATGTATATGTGAGTATCGATGAGCTCGTTTCCCTACGCTGCAATTTTGGTCTCACGAAATATCGTGCTTTCACAATCGACGGCGATTAAAACTCGCCGATCCGAGTTTCGTCGAGAGACGTTAAGCTAGGCTTGCACGACGACAATCATTCTACATCTCTTTACACGCACGTATACAACACGCACACAACACACTCGCACGCACGCATCGGATAAACGTGACGTATAACAGACAATTTCAATGAAACGTGATCAACATTTAAAGCCTATCCGTTCCCTTCTCTTCCACTTCCTCCTTTTATTTATGAACATCACGTATGAATGAACGTCATCCCCGCCCCTCCCCCTTCTCTTCTTCATCGTTATCGTCGAGAAAACCAATCGAGATTTCTTCTTCGCCACTTCGCATCGCTCTTCGTATACGCGATAGTTACTTTTCGCGATCGCGATCTACGATGGATGGGCGTGTTTAATACGCTCGATAAAGTGCTACGTGTAAAGTACGGATTCGTTGAAACGATCGCTTCGACAACCCGAAACAATCGTATCGTCGGGGAAGCGAGCCGGAAACGAGGACACTATTTCCTCGGCACACGCGAAACGACATCTTCAAACCTCGTCCTTAATTGATAAACTTGCTTTTCTAATCGCGCTTCAATCTTGGATTGAACTTTGGATTCCATCCATCCCTTCTAATCTGTTCGGTCCTTCTAATCGTTCTAACCGTTCCTTGTCTTTGTCTTTATTTTATCTTTACTCGAACATTATCGTCGCCTGCTTCGATTTACGTTTCGATCGATCGGTGACGGTTTAATAATTGATTCGACGATCGAGCTCCGTCCGACGAGATTTGAATTGAACGAAATGGATGAAAAAGAGTTTGATATCGATCTTGTAATATGTGTATAATTATCGTTTCGTTTTCTTCTTTCTGAACGATTTTCGCAAGAGACCCTGTAATAATCGATACTTTTTAATACGCTTAAACGCGAAAACAGCATAGTGAGCATACGTCGGATTCGTCGGTTGTACACCTTCGTTGTGTCAGTGAGCAAATTGAAAATATAAAAGGTGTAAATAATATATATATATATACATACACCTGCTAAATCACGCTAAATTACCCAACTCTAAAATCAAGCCACCCTCGTTACAATCGCACACGTATACCGATAATAAACGAAATATCGCTAATCGAGAACAATTATAATAAATTTACAATAAAAATGAGTTATCCTTCGAGAGACGTTCTCGCTTCCTTCCATCTCCCGCCCGCAAACCACTCCTCCCTCATTATTAATTCTACCCGTCTCCGATATTATTCTCCGATAGTTGGACGAATATCGAACGATACCAGCACTCGATATTTAATTATCCCTAATTACGTTTTCTCACTTCGATTTTAAACACGAGTGAAAATTGAAGCTACCGAGTGATCAATAATACCATAAAAACCCGTTATTCCCGTATTTCCCCGAACTGTTCAAGTGGGCCAATCTCATTGAACTGAACCGGTCGATAATGAAGATCGATGCGGCGATAGTCACGTCCACGAGAAGTTAATTAACCCTCGCTATGATTTCGATCCCGAAAGAAAGATATCGAGGGAACGATATTGCACGTCCGTCTTTTTCTGCTCTTTAATCCCTCCTCCCCCTTTCTCTCTCTCTCTCTCTCTCTTTCTCTCGTATCGATATTCTCGATTAACTCGTCGCATCTTTCGGCGAAAATGCAAATCGGCTCGTCGATTCCCGCGCAATTTGAAATTAATTTTTTTCTTCTCGATTTTTAACCGAGATGACGACAAACCGTCGTGAGGATCGAGATAAAGGGAGGATGGAGGGAAGAGGAAGAAGAAGGATCACGAAGGGTGGGTGACGAGATATATCTGTCTCGCACGATTCAATCACGAGCGGCTCGGCTCGGCTCGCTCGAAATCTAGCGTGGAGAGGAGCCGCTCCAGTTTTTCCCTATTCCATCGGATTAATCCTCGAGTCGGGCCGATCCGCGTTCGGGCGGGGCGATTGCTTCAGACCTGGGTGGAATTGTTATCGATATACGATATACGAGGAAAGGGAAAGGTTCGAGAAGGGGGAGATTCGAGCTTTTCGGGATTTTAAATCGAGGGCACCTTCGAGAAATGCGAGGAAGCGTTATTCTTGAAAAGATTAATATCAGAGGAGAAAGGGATAAGATAGGGGAAGATAGAAATTGTCTTTTATATATTATCGTTCCGATTAAATTTGAATCGTCAAAGTTACGAGTTGCTTTGGAACCAGCTTGTTAAGGGTTGCGTCCTCGACGACGGATCGCAAAAATTGTTTACACGTTGTTATTTACGTAGCGTCCTCCAATGGGGACGCGGATGAGTACCGTTTATCGCGTGGTTTTATTGGCCCTCGAAAATCTTTTCTTCGTCAGAATGGACGATCAGCTGGAAATATGGGAGCGTAAAACATGGATCGTAACGGAAAGAAGTTGGGACGTATCTGCATCCTGCAATCCGGTATTTTCTTCGCTGGAGAAATGGGATATTTCGTTCCCTTCCCAATCACAGATTGGTTCATTTAAACGGTGAAAGATACGCTTTTATCGGGTGTACAACTTTTTGACCATTTTTCCTCGGTTTCAACATATTGGTTCCGCATGATTGCTGTTAAAGAGAGGCACGTAATTCCTTTCGATGAAATTTCGAAAAAATTCTTTACCACGTATCATCGTTCCGCTACAATTGCCATCATTGCGAATTTTTCTATGGATTCTTCGTGAAATGTGAAAATTATTTATCTTTCAGTCCCAATTTAAGGGGGGGAAGTTAATCTTCGTTGAACATCGCTTTTTCATGTTTGATCTTTAATTAAACGTGGCCTTAGAAACCAACGAGACATTGAATCTTTATCAAAAAAGCCAAAAAAGGAAGAGAAAAAAGCTTGTGAAAGAAGATATCCCCAAAGAACCTGTCCAAGATGTTTATAGAAAAGCTGGTAAACGAACTGTGCAAACCAGACACGTCAAAAAAATAAGAAAAATAAAAAGAAAAAGAAAAAATCCAAGAGACAAACTATCAACAAAAATTATTCCATTTCAATAACCATCGAGGTATATTCTTTTCTGTCACGCAAATCGCCTTGAAGATTTTTCTTCCCTGAAATTATTATCCTTTTATCCCTTTACAGATCATCTTTGACTCGATACATCGATAAGGTATTTCCACGACGGAAGTTAGTTGAAAATGCTATCTTTCCATAGAATGATCGAGGATTCGAGTGCCAGAGGAAAATCTAGGCCGTCTTCAAGTTTATCAATTAATTCCGACTTCTAGTCGAGCATACTTTGTCGCTAGAAATACTTTCGAAAAAATTATTAAAATAATGCTTTTTCGAAATGATTCCTGAACGTGCTCTAGTTGAGTGGATTCTTTAAAATAATTTTTTAATACATTGTGCCAATTGTTTTCTGGTTATTGTTCGACAAAGTTATATAATTTGTTGGAATTCAAGTAAGTAATTTTGGGAATGCGTTCGATGGATTACGTAAATTCATCCCATTTTCGAATGAAAATGGATTATTGATAATATTTGGCTTTTTAATTTTGCAATTGTACACGTGAAACCAATAAACCAATAAATTTTGCCAATAACTGATAGTTAATTATTAACTTTTCAACGCTCGATACAACGTTAGATGTATCTCTCGTATCTACCATCCAACTTTGACGTTACTTTCATCTTCGTTTTCTCATGGTAATACGTGAATATAATAATGAAAATTCTAGAGAAAGGGGAGAAAGCAATCGAGGATTTACAGTTCAAAGCTGAAGCTTATTTCATCCCAGGAAAAATCCTGCATTATCCATTTTACTTTTACATTTTTGAATTTTACTTTACGTACAAGTATCCTCTTCGTCCAATATTCTTTTTCAGAGGCGAAATATAAATTCGTAATTTATCATGCGATTCGCATTAAAAATCTATATAAATAATCATAAAACATTCAAATTTATCTCGTAAAAGAAAAAATTAAACGCCTTTACATCTTTTCCTTTAACTTTTATCCGTTAAATAAGATACAAATAGAAACTTTCCGATTATCATAAAACTGAAACGAATTTGGACGGTTCGATGATTAGAATATCAAATTATATTTATTGTAAACGAGACGAAAAAGACGATTAGAAACGTAAAGAGGAGCGATTTTTAAAAGAACATCAAAGGAAAGGATGGTTTAAGGAGTTTTCCGTCTTTTAAAGTTCGATAAAAAACTGAAACGATCGTTTTTCAAACTCTATAGTTAACCTCTCCACCAATGTCTCTTTTCTTTTCTTTTCTTTCCTTTTTTTTTTTTTTTCTCCTCAATTGTTAACTCGAAGTGAAATCTTTCTTAAAACTTCACAACTAAGTTTGTTTTGCCTCGAATTGCCCTGTCTATTGTTTGATCATTGTCCTCCCTCGCAGCTGCGCATAAATCTTGCCATTTGACGTTTCTGCAAAATCTGTCGCAGTTTTTTTTCCGGACAAATTTAACTCCGTTTCACGGTAACGATCCGAGAAGAAAGAACAATTTAACGATAGATTGATGTCCGACTTTCCAAACTTTATTCCCAAATCTCGTTTCGATGTGTTTAAAAGACGAAAAATGTACGTTATCCCTGTTAAAAAGAAATTAAATTCGACAACAAGAAGATTCCGATTGGCCATTTTAATCTCGAACGATCATAACGATCGCATCGGCGAGAGAGATAATCCATGAGAAAATTGTAGCATCGATTATCTCGTACCGTTTTCAGAGCATGCTGTGTACAGAAAAATACGTTGTACACACAGAGCAACAAGAAATATCGAATCAACTTTTTACTCCGATCCCAGTGTTTGCTAATCGAAAATTGATTAGTTCCGCGAGCAATACTCTTCTCGTCGCGATACTCGTGAAATGTACACAAGCGAAAATAACCTTCGTGCAATTTATAAAGATCCTGTTAAAACGGCGTAACAGTCGAAGGCTAAAAAATAACGATAAATACATATATATATATTTCTTGCGAATTAATCCTTGACAGGCTACTGTTTCATTATTAAATCGATATAGCGACGCGATATGTTTCTGATTTTATTTATATAAACCAGAAACTGGGAGCAATTTAATTTCTTGGAAAATTAAATTTTTTCGAATACGGGAAATGGACGAATTGGCAGCACGATATCGGCAACGTGGCTGAAATTGGAACGTTCCGATGAGCACGCGCGAAAACGATATCAAATTCCCCGCCTTGCACGCTTTAAAATTTTCAACGGGACGATTCCGTAAGGCAGAAATACGATGATGGTATTTCGAAAAATTTCCCCTATCCATCTATCCGTTTTATTTCCAAATAACGTAACGGATACATTGTATCCGGGTGTAAATTTTCTTCTCACGTGTCGTAAATGATCGTTGAAACGATACAAACGTAATTAGTCGGCTCTTTTTTCTTTCTCTTTTTTTTAATTTTACAGCTTAAACGATAGCTTATTAAAGAGGAATAATCGACAAAGGTAATTTTAAAAAAAAAGGGTCGAACGATCTCGAAATCAAGATGCTCCTCGAACGCCTCGAGAATCTCCTTTTCAATGCGGATAGTAATCCAGGATCAAAGTGAATCTGATTTCGTCGCTCGTAAAAAGGTCGTTTGTGTCACCTCTGATCGATCGGGAATCTTTACCAGGACTCCCTTGATCCCCACTTTTATCGCGATCCTTCTAATCACTACTTTGATCGGCATTCCATCCTTCTCGAGGATAGAAAGAAAGGAAAAAAAAAAAAAAAAAAAATAAAAGGAAATCCAGATGTTTTCTTGAAAATTCCTAGGGGTTGAGGGATCGCTATTAAACTCGATATCACAGACCCAATTATCATAAATTTGAATTAAACGCTGATTTTTCTTAAGAGCCCTGCCCCGATTCTCGCTCGTTTTCGAATCTCAAAATTCCCCTTCGAATGCTAATGAAAATGAATCATATAACGGTTCTCACGTTATTTGCACTCTATTCCAGCGTAATTCATCCGTTAATATAATACGCTAATTCGCGGTCGAAATTTATTTCGAAAAGTCAAACGAAACCCGGTTGATTAAGGATATTAAAACGTACCTCAAGTTTCACGATTAAGCGCAACACAGTTTCGACGAAATGGAAACGAACGAACGGGTTTACGTGGTAATGCAAGAATAATCTCGATAGGCGATATATATTCGATGGAATTATATATCACGTGGATATCGTTGCCGATCAAATACTTTTATTTTTATCATACAAATTTACAATCGATTCGTTCTCGAGCCACGAAAACGTAAATGGAGATGAATATTCCGTTCCTCGATGGGACGAATTGAAATTGAAGAAAACAAAAAAAAGAAATAATGAAAAAATAACGGAAGAATTTATTTCCCTACGGAAACATCCGTTTTCGAAGCCATTCTTCGTCGTTGTTTAAATTAAAATCGTCGTAAATTCGATGTTCGAAAGCAACGAATCGAGGTTACCATAATTTCCACCACTTTTCGAAAAGCTCCCTTTCCACGTTTCAAACTTATCCAAACGACAACGAAACTACAAATTTTTACAAATTTCGAAAGAGGAGAACGGCTGGGACGATTCTTTCCCCTCTTTCTCCCTCGAATCGAAGCGAGGTCGAGTCTATCGGATAATCGTTGGTGGGTCCCGGATCAAGTATCCTCGTCACGTAGCACTTGTAAACCCCATTTAGATTCTGCTAAAGCTTTGAAAGTCGGTAGAAGTTCATCGAGCCGCCTTGGGATAGTCATTATCGTCGCAAATTGTCCCTCGTCAACCGCTTTCCACCCTCTTGCGCAGCCGCCTAAAATTCTTCGCGAAATTAGGCAAGAACCGTCATTAACTCTCTCTCTTTCTCTCTCTCTCTCTCTCTCTCCATGGAATCCAAGTGGGTGGACTCCATAGATTCCGAGAAAGAACTTTTTCGACGCTCCACTAGCAAATTACTTCGCTTCGTTCTTTCCATCCCCCCAACATCCGATATCCATCTCTCTCTCTCGGTCAATCGAACAACGCCTCTTTCTCTCTCCCTCTCTCCGTTTCTTCACCGTTAATAACGGATTAAACCACGTTCAAGGCGACGCGAGATAAGAGACATCCGTACGTATACAATCCCCGGATTTTACGAAACAGGTTCCAGGGGAGAATACTCTCGATCAGGAGAGAAGGAGGCACCGGATATCGGGGGAGCCGATCAATTATTCACACGGAAATTCGAATTCGTGGTATATCCTGTGCAGGAAGCCACCTTATTCACCTCGTTTCGTACACCTCTCGTTTTGCTTCCGCCAAGGGGCGAAGAATTAACGGGGCTTCGATTTATTAATCCTCGTCCGGACGACTCGACTCTGAGCCACGTTCCCTCGAATCTCTCTGCTCGCCCTCGTCGATACTCGGCCCTGTTAATCCCGAATAACGAAGTCGTTGGATCACCTGTTGTCTCGTCCTCGAACGGATTAAAGGGGGAGAGAGAGAGGGAGAGAGAGAGAGAGAGAGGAGGAGGAATGGAACTATTCACCGGAAGAGGGTCTGACGGGCATTAACTCGTCCCCTGGAGCGAGGGGGAGGGTAGAACGGCAAGGACAAGGGGTAGCAGAACAGTGGCCGGCGTGAGGAGAGACGCGGCGGATTTGGTGGGTGGATTTCTGGCCTGGTCGTTCATCACGTCGCTGGATATCGCGGCGCTGTTCGGCTCCGCCGAGGGACAGCTTATCGGGACACTGATTGTGTCGTTGCTCGATGTCGGGTCTCGGGAGCAGCGGCTCGCGTGGTGGCCCAGGCAGGAGGCGTACGAGATCGCATGAGGTATGTAGCTCTGGTCGATGCTACCGGAGAACAAGACGTTGGCCAGGGGGCCGATCGCGAACACTGGCACGTCCTCGCCGCCGTGCGTCGCCCACGCGCGGGGAACTCCCGCAGTCTGTAACAAGCGAAATAAACACGCATGCATATAAGGCATGAAATCGTGATAGAAATCGAGGCAAAGTCGAGGGAAGCCTCCTATCCCGAGTCGAGGGGATGGTCGTGGAAGGAGGGGAGGGGGACAAAATTTCCAAAGCAAATTCGATCCTCTTTGCAATTATGAACCGACTCCTCTCCTCGCCGCGCCGATGAAGATCATCGCGACGCGTTCCACGCTCGAGGAGATTCGCCTCCTTTCATTCGTCCCGCCTTACGCGGTTCCGCCCTGTTTACGTGTCCTCTGGAGCGGCGAGAGAGAAGATGAAAGCAAGACGAGGGAGGGGAGGAAGCGGGGAGGGAAAAGGAAAAGTTGGCACTTTGGTCGAAACGGTCGACGAACCCCTTCAGCGCGTCCAACCCCCGCGATCGGGACGAAAAGGGTGAAGATCCCGGAACGGAGCGCGAAGCATCGCTGTTGAAAATCTTTCGCCCCCCCCCCTCTTAGGAAACGAGCAGCCGGCTGGAGCTCGTCGCGTTGAAAGTTTCATCGAGCCCGAAGGCCCGTTACGCCTCGTTGAGAATTGAAATCGACACGCGCCAAACTTTTCCAAGTTGGGGGGAAAAGATGCATCCTCCGCTCCTCTTCCCCGAGCTTCGATCCGCGGGCGTTCGAGGGAACGCTATTTACGCGTTTCGCCAAGCTTCGAACTTTTCCAACTCTCCGATCGAGTGTGCGCGAATGCGTGAGGGTGTAGAAGGGAGGGGCAGTTCGACCGCAGGGGAACGCGTGGATTAATGTTCCGTGTTCTTTCCCTTTAAGCTTGGAAGGATCGTGGAGAGAGGGATGTAAAAATGATCTAGAATCCTCTTCGATTGAACGGTTTATTTCAAGCGTTTCGTTAAAAATATCAGGACTTCGTATACTTGAGGGTTTATTTTTTAATCGCTGTATTACGAGGGATCACTCGTTAAAAATATCGAGACACTGGTAGAGCTATTTCGGATACGAAACGTTCTCTCGTCGCAACTTTTAACAGCAGGAACTTTTCCGAAATTTTTCAGCGTTTCTTCGCGAGGGAGGAATCGAAGGAAGTCGAATTCCATGACCTATTTTCGCTCCAGTAACTCAAACGATTTTCCGTGCAACAGCTTCGCTTTATTATCCGTGTCATTGGCTCGAATCGGTCGCCAACCGATGAGCCAAGAATTACAAAATAGAAGAACTATGAATTTGGCAACGATGGAATACACAAACTTTCGGCTTATGGACTAAAAGTGTCACACGTATAACGTGATAAGAATTTTATTCGACCAGTTCTCGAGCAATTGAATCCTTTTCCATCAGATTTGAAATCCTGTTACTCGATTTTAAAAATAATGGACGAAAATAAAAAGTTTCTACGTTTCTTCTTTTTTACGTTTTATTCGCTTTGAAAGTTCGGCTCGATTTCGGGTTGAATTAGAAATTAGCATTACCTAATTGGTTAGATTATTTATCGGGAATCAATTACGTGTAACGAATAGCCGTACAAACAGGTAAATCCAAAGCGTTTAGCGCTTCGTGAACCGAATTTACCAATAAGTACACACACTAATCAAATACGAGCATTTAATTAAACGTACGCTTCGCTAGGATTACCTACATCTGTAAAATGTAGGACAAAGTCGTGTGATTTAATATTATGAAATTATTCGTTATTTTTACCAATAAAACAAATATCGTATCTCACAATGTTAAATTTTTCGACGATTGATACTTGTTGAAATTTATTAGTTCGATCGACTGTGAAACATTTATTCTTTATTTTGATTTCGAAGATTCGAAATACGAAAAAAGTAAAATCCATTTCTCTCACCTATGAGCACGTATACATATATCTTGTAAAAAATTCCATTACTGTGGCTTAGCTGCGTTCATTGGAATCTGTGGCCATTTTATTTTACGGAAAAGCCGAAAATTTTTTTTATACTTTTAAAATGGAATGTCTCTCTCTTTTTTTTTTTTTGTATAATTTAATTTTATGCCACGATGTTCAATTTTTCATACACGCGTCTCTATTATTGAAAAGAAGTGGAAAAAAAAAATTATACTACATTCTTTTCGAAGTGTTGGTATAAGAGAAAAAGCGCGAGTCAAAAAGTAGAAGAGGAATTTTTCTTTCCCTACGAAGCTTCATTTATCGAATGAATCGATAACGAAGTTATATTTCACTACGACGTCTACACGTAGAATTAATAAAATTATTGATAAAAGTATTGAAATAGCTTTACCAGTTATTTCCGCGTTAACCAAGGAAAATTTTCTATTTTGACATTCATCTTTCTCCAACGAACGTGATAATTTCGAACACAGGAACGAGCATCACGGGTTATCGCGAATACACTCGTCGGAATTTCCAACATCGATTTATCTCGAAATAAAGGTCCGCACGAAAAATGTCTCTCTTCATTTTTATGCAGCTTCATCCCATTTTCCGCCTCCAATTTGAAGGCAACGAATTATTCATGTAATTAAATGAACGAAATGTTCAGACACGCGCAAAAAATGCAGTAAAAAAAAAAAAAAAGACAAAAATATTACATTTCTTATTTCTTCTCCAGTAAGTCAACAAAATTACTAACAAGCCTGTATTAAAAATCATCCCTCGTCGAGGAAACTAACTAAAACTCTTCTTCCAGTAACGTGAAATTCCAGTGAAATGAATAATAAATGAACGCTTCAGTTTCTTAATACGAACTAAGAAAAAAAAAAAAAAAAAAAAGA
>NW_006263440.1:1263979-1266373 GCF_000469605.1 Apis dorsata
AATTGCACCGTGGCGAGGGTCAGAGGGAAAGGTTAAAAAGCCGTCGTGAAGCGGTGGATCGAAGGGAAAGCGGGTGGCAATCCCAGGGGAGAAGTAGTTCTCTTACGATCCCTTCCACGATTGTGACCGAAATCTACCCTGTTACGATATCTGCTCGAGTTATTATCCACAAGGGAGGGAAGCTTAAATATCGCGGAGCAGTGCAATCGTCATTCATCATAGAGTCGAACCGTTCTCGAGGCGACGTGTTCTCGAGAATCTCGAAGATGATACAGGAATAATGTCTCTGCGCTGGATAAAGAATGGACGAAATTAGCCAATTGATTAATCCGATCGATCGATTTAAAACGAGTTTTAAAGGAGTTTTATTCGATTGTTTGGCGAAGAGTTTAAGAGAATCGTGTGATTTTTTTGTAAAATCGAATTGTTTTTTGGAAGAATTGTGTCCGTTCGAAAGACGGATGCGAGAGGAAGAGTGAAAATGCGAGAAATATACAAATTACAGAATTTAAAAAGTATTATATTCTTCTCGAGAATATAATACAAAAATAAAGAATTGAAGAGGGTGAACAATTTGATTAAAAAAAAATTTGTTTAGAATAGTCGTTTGAATAAGTTTACTTTGATAACGTTCCGATTTCCATGAAATAATGTTGCGTCGATAAAATCGTTGTAAAACAAGCGAAATTTAATTCAGTACCGAACCAGAACGCTGGTAAAATATTTTCAAACTTTTAAATAAAAAAACGCCGCTCTTGAATTATTAAAAATAATACAATCCCACGTGAAAAGAATATTTTTATTGAATCAAAAAAAAAAAAAAACTTGTACAACGTTGTTACGCGTGTTTCAAGGATATCATAGCCAATTCAGAGGAAAGTTATTCGATCGAACAATTTTCCAACCATTTTATACGATGTACATGCACATCATAGAAGCCTCAAGAAGACTCGTAAATATCGATTTTCTATCCCGAGGCAAGGGAAGAAAGTTCACAAGTACGTGTTACAAATTTCGAGACGCGGTGTCAACGATTATTGCTTACCTCGTTCGCGATCATTTCTCGATTGTCACGCGAAAGAAAGCAGAGGATTCACTAAAAACAATCTTGTGTTACGTTTCGAATCGATGAAAATTTTCACGTGGATGCAACGTGAAAAATGGCGAAGAATCGCATTTATGATCGTATGTATCACAAAGAGAACGGTCACTTTATGAAACTCTTATTGTTCCATTCGTTTTTCCCCTGACCCCCTCGCCCACTTGTTCCAATTTCTCTTCCTCCTCTTTTGCATAAGTCTTATGAAAACGCGCTTTATTTTTGCGAAACTAGGTTACCATTTATTTTATCAGAAGTTTCTCTCTCTCTCTCTCTCTCTCTTTCTCTCTCTCTCTCTGTTTGGCCAGAAACGGGAAAAGAGAAACGCAGAGAATTTCATTGCGGAACGGTTCCCACATTAATTAACACACAACCGGGCGAAATTTCTTTCCACGCTCACGATCAATCCACCCTTTCGAACACGATTACTAATATTACGATACGTTGAGAAAAATTCCATTGATCGAGTGAAAAACTTGAACACGGGGAAAAGAATGGGCTTGGATGCTGGCTATTTGCGCGATTTTTAATATTTCCAGTCTCTTTGTGTTTCGTTGCGAACTTGGCTCAACGACGTAACGCGTTTGAAAAAAAATTGAACGATACACTTATATCGGAGAGGATTTAATATCACGGAATGCAATGGAATTTTTTTCAAATCGAACTCGTTTAATTGATTCACTACCGACAGTAAGAACGTCGTTCTTAAAATTACATTTTATCTCGCAATATATTATATAAATATCGACTACGAGATTCTATTTCAACGAATTTGTTTCTAATACCATTTCATAATAATTAAATAAAAATTGCTTGATATTGCTTTTTGACACGAAATCATCTTTCGAAAATGTCTTTCCACACTCGAAATTACGAAATTCCGGTAAGAAAAGAGTGGAGATGTAATATCCTCCCCTCCTGTGCCGACTATATTTCAAGCGTATTTGAATCAGAAAAAGATCAGTGACTCGCGGTCGGATTAAAAGTTATCAGGTCGGAAGAGCGAGCGATGATCTCGAAACGAAAACGCGAGTCAAGAGGGAGGGTGTGAAGGAGAGAGGGTGGTTGGAGAGGATCGAGGATGGAATATATGAAGTTGGAAAGAGTTCCATCGAATATTTCGCGAATGAACCCCTCGACAAAGCGTGATGGATTTTTAAACGTGCCCCCGATATTTCACCCCGATCATTTTCCGATCCAATAAACATGGCCGCGTATATCTTGCTATACGCGAGAATATGAGGCTTGTCCCGTTTTTTTTTTTTTTTTTTTTTTTTTTTTTTTTTTTTTTTTTT
>NW_006263440.1:1266596-1267792 GCF_000469605.1 Apis dorsata
TGCCAGCCTCTCGTAAAATATTCCTTGGCTGCGTGTATCCGGGTCCGTTGCTGTACAATAACGTTGTATACGGTTGTCCATCAACATCGGACATCTTGCTGTCAGAACCTGAAGCAAAAAAAAAAGGGGGGGAAGGGGGGCACGCGATCGGCTCATCAATCACAAGTATATTACGATTGTATACGTTGTGTTGTGCAACGCGTACGATTTTGAAAAGGGAATTCTGGGGTTCATCGTTAGGGGATGATCGTTATTTTTCTGGAAAATGGGAATTAGCGTGGCTAAGGGTGGCCGAGAACAATGGGATATCCCGAGTTTTTTATTCGGGAGGGAAAAAAGGGGTCGTGGATCTCGTTTTAACGATCTTGTTTACTCGAATGATGGATAAGGTGGAATTTCAATTTTCACGAATGATGAGCGTGGCATCGAGGAAACTCGTGATCGTTGAAATTCGTGCGTTTTTTTGTTCGATGTGCGTTTAATAATATAGGAATAATTGCATCCAATTGTTACATTGATAGTTCGTGATAGTTTTTCGGATTCGTAAAATTGGAAAATCTTTGCTCGAAGCTCGAAACCAGGCCAAACTTTCGCGATAGGTCGGGATGGTGCAACATTAACGAGTAACAAACGAATTTCGAGGTGATAAAATTTGTATAAATACACTGGCAATTTGTTCCTATCTCGGCAAGTAGCATTACCCGGCTAAACTCGGCGTTTATAATTCCGGTATGCATGTGCCTTGTATGCATGCAGCCGAGCTTGCTTATTCAGAGGATCCTCTAAAAGGGAAACAGCAATGGTATTTAATACGAATACTACATTTCCATGGTAAATAAACGATCAAATTATACATTGTTAAACGACGGTTAAACGACAGGTAGCGTGAAATGGCAGTGGCGCGATCTCTTCCTTTTCCTTTTTTCTTTTTTCCTTTCCCCCCCTTGAATTCTTGCGCAGAGTAGCAGAAAGAGGATGAGGGAGAACGGTTTTGAATAAAACATATTCACCACCGGCTATGTCCTGGAGCCTATTCTTCCAGATCCTCCGCGTCTCTTTCCCTCCCGATTCCCTTCTCTCTTTTGTCCGCAGTTAGACAACCACTTATTCATGAAACGAGCGCCTCGGTTCATTCCGACAATTAATGTTTCACAGCGGCTAAGTTTCTCCTCCCTCCCACCCTCCCTTGATTCAGC
>NW_006263440.1:1268276-1278579 GCF_000469605.1 Apis dorsata
TCCGCGGAATTCGCGATGGAATTCTTTTCATCGTTGCACCGCGGTTTGCATCGTCCAATAATTAAAGTGTTTGATGCCGGGATCGTGTTTAAGAGGATTCGACGCCGGGAATGCGTTCGGAATGTTTTAACATCCGCTTTCGAGCCGAGCGCCACGAAGCGTTGTTCCGCTGTCGGCGTTCTTCGCTTCTCTTCACCCTCCTTTGCGCCACCCCCTTCCTCCAACCCTTTGTTCCATCGCTTCGTTCTATATATATCTTTCATCGATTCGCTCCCTCTCGTCTCCTCGTATATTTACGAATACTCGCTCGAATAATTTTTACGATTTTTCAATAAGAAATTGCGATTAAAAGCTGTTACACGGCGAGAAAAGCGGGCCGGCCGGCCGGCCTCCAAGTATTCGCAGAATCTTGCTTTGTGAAATTGCGACTGGGAATGTTTCGGATGTTTGATCGTGCGCTTACTTCATAGAATTTCGTGCTCACAATGCCGGACCGAAATTGTTCTCGAGTTTCAGCCACCGTGTTATAATCGTTGTAGAAAAAAACATCGATCAATGAGTTAAAGATCTCGACAAAGTTTTAAAACGTTTCTGTATGTATACCTTCAACGAACCTCGTTTACCTGACGATTTCATTTTTCCGTAATAATTAATCGTCGGTGCGGCGATTGGCGAAATTTCAATTTAAAATAGCGTTGAATCGAAGCGCTAGTCTTAAAGTCTATTTAAATATTTCTTTCTGGTTGGAGATGGAGAAGAAGGGTGTTGGAAAAGCGAAAAGTTGGAAAATTGAAGCACGCGTGATTTTTATAACACGTTCGCGTTATTTATTAATCGTTCCTTCAAATAATAACACCGTCAGAGACCGATTGTTAAAAAGAAATTCATTCTAAGCGGATGGAACGTTGAAAAACCGCTCTCTGAATTCTTCTTCATACCCCCGCCAATCCTCTCTCCTCCCCCATCCGGACTAAATGGTCCGTGGTTAGTTTCAACCGTGGCCGTTATTTAATTATACGCAATTAGTCCGTTTACTCGCGCGGGCGGGTTATAGACGCCCTATTCAGTCGAAATAAAATTGAGTTTTATAAAACGCTCGAGGTGTTTCCCTTTGAGCTCGATCCTCCTTTCGCTTTGCCGCTTGCCTCTCGTTCGGTGAATATTGAAAAACCATTACTCCTGCGTTGTAAATCCGACGTGGTATAAAAGGTTTGACGCGTTAATACGATGTGTCGCTATATATTTTCCTTATAGATAGATAGATATCGCATCTCGCGTCGCGATGAAACGGCAAGAGACGAGGCACGGGGTGAGGGAGAGGGAGGGGGTCTCGTTAAAAAGGAACGTTGCACTTTGGAACTTGCTCGTTGTGACGGACAAAGATGAGCTTTATAATAATGGAATATCGTACGTTGTCGTCAATCGTACGCATTAAATTTGATGAGAAAATTATATGGAAACGACTGGTGAAAATAAACGTCCATTAAACTTGTTTAAATATTCAAATTCGATTATGACTTTGAATCGATGTTTCGTTAAAACTTTATCGGTTAATGGAAACCACGATAAATTGGTGAAGCGAGGTATAATATCGCGATCGAGTTGTACGAGTTGCGTTCTTTTTTTTTTTCTTTTTTTTCTTCAAGATGTTCGAACTTATCTACGAAGAGATCTAGTAAATTTCGACATTCGTATTTGTTGCGCCACTCGAAAATGATCGAAGGGAAGAGAAATCGTTTGCAAATTAAACGGAATAGAATCGTGTTCAGAGTTTTGAAGAGGCTCACCTCGACGTCACGTCGACGTTTTGTAAATCAAAGAACCGGTGGATCCCGGATGGATCGGACTAGTCGCTCTCTCAGACATTCTTCTACGATCGAAAATAGTAAATTTCCTCTCGAGGATGAACGCTCGAGAGTTCCTCTCGATTTCTAATAATTAATTAGATCGATTTTCTTCGCGTAATTTTAAATTACTCGAGTTTCTTCGAGAATAATTAGAAATTTCGCTGGTTAATGACAAGAAGGTAAATGAAAATTGCGTATTAAACGTGAGAGAGAGAGAGAGAGAGAGNNNAGTTTGAACGGCTTCGTGGCATTCGAACGTCCATTAACGTTGGANNNCAAAAGTTTAACAAAGGCCAAAGTTAAATCTTCTAAGTTTTACATACTTGAGAACGCGTCATTTCTCGTTCGAGAAAATTAATTTTTAAACTTGTAATCGCGCTCTGATGGCGATTCAAGTAAGTCAAAGCTCTGACGTTTCCGAATTAATATCCGAATTAATATCCGAATTAATATCCGAGGAGAGACTTTAAAAGTTTCCATATCCTTGTATATCAAAGCGTTGCTCTTGCGTTAAAGAAACGTTCGATGTCACGTTTTCGTGGAACAGCGTTCCACGCATTTTTATCCCCTGTAACGCTTTCATCACGCTTGATAAAGTCGATCCGATATCTTGTTAAATTTTAATTACCACGTTGAATCATTTCGCGTTGAGAGAGAATGGAGAAGCGATTGGAGAAGGCAGCTATGTTTGTGCTATACATATATATATATAAAGACACGAGAGTAGAGCGGAATATACGCGACGATAATAGGAGCGTAGCTGTTATAGCTCGACAAAGGAGCTTCGTTCTAGAATTTCGTCCGCAAAAGAATCGAGAATCAGAGTTTCGAGATTGTTATCTCTAATTATTTATACAGAGCGTGAATATCTGTTACAATTATTGAAAGCGAATTGTGAAAAGTGAATGGGACGATTTTATCGTCCATCCTCCAAAGGGGTAAAGTTTCATCGGGATTGGAAGGGATTTCACGGCGAGAACGAATGGAAGGTGTACGTACGAATCGATGGATCGTGAATTTAGGGGGATACGTATGAAAGCACGTCGAAAGGAACGGAAAAACAAAGAGCCGTAAAGTGGCTTTCAGCCCGAAGTGTACCGAGAAATATACAATTTTACGACTTTTCGTCCGCGATAGCCTCGAATAAATTACACCGTTTAGAGATCCCTTCTCGCGGAGTCGAGAACGCGCGATACGGGAGACACGGAGTCTGCGAGATCGCACAGTGGATTCCACGAATAGAAAGTTTGAAATAAAATAAGAAGGAATTAAGAATTAATTGTATTACGATAACGAGAAAAAACATCGATCTCATTAACCTACGTTTGAAATTACTCCTAGTTTCGATTACCGATGTCCAATAAAAGGTTATTAGTTCGAACGCACTAATATTCAAACGATACATTCGAGCGTGAATATCGTTTTCAATATATTTACAGAGAAATTGAACGAATAACGCACTCGTTTCTCATAAATTAACGGCACTCGAATATAATAACATACGAATTTGATATTTCTCGATTACAAAGTCAAACGTCGTGAAGTCTATATATACTGGTCAAACGATTCCGTAATTTTAGATGTCGCGGTCTATCGACCCAGCAATAATACTTCGATAATAATACTCGGTGGTTGCGGGTTTCGAAGTTAAACATCAAAGGGGTGGTGTATCCCGCAATATCCCACGGATGGCATGCACTTTCGTGCTCTAATCTCAAAACCTCCCTCATCGCTCCTTTCCATTTAAACCTTACGATTTTCCCCTCCGCGTTTCCAAAACTCGAGAATAATAATAAATAATAAATTTCCTCTTCTCTCATCCCTCTCGACACCACGCCCGCGAATATTTAGCGCACACGAATCGACCGATGTTCGCCGATTTAAGGCGTTCACGTTGATAACGAGGGCGTAAATCTCGATCGTTATCGCACGCGTCACTCGAAACGGCAATAACCTTCTCGTGGCCGAGCGAAATGCGGTTGATCCGCGGCAGAAGTTCGCTGAATTCCAGCGACTAACTAACCAACCAACCAAGTTAGGCTGATAGGCTCGCCCTTAGATCGATATAAATCAGTCGTTGGCCGGATACGTCGGATTCGCATAGACGTATTCTCCCTCCCTTTCGGTCGTCCGACTCCGTGGCCCCGTTATCCGCGTCGGCAAGATCACGAAAGCGCATCACCAACGCCACGAAAGTTATGCGATGGCAGCGGCTCACGAAAGTGGATGGATATCTGACCGAGGCCGCCACCCCTTTCTTACAAGTTTACAAATTAGAGAACGAGGTTGGACGAGAGTGGAAAGGGTGGAAAGGCTGCTCTTTATGCCGGGACACGGATTACTCGATATCATCCGCCGCCGTCCCACTTTTCGTCCCTGTCTTATTATTTTCGTGCCAGTTGACGAACTTTTAAGCGATTTCTAGTGATCGAGTACGTTCCCTTACGAGCACCCTCCTTCTCGGAAACACATATAGCTAACACACGCGTATCTGATTAAAAAAACTTGCTCGAAACTTTGGATTTACCCTCCGCTCGTCCGCGGATAAATTCCTCCTCGGACACGGAGTTGAACGTATCAATTTCCTACGGTAAACGCAATGGAACGCGATGGAATCCCTTTTGGAAACTGCGCGAACGAGAGAACGACACTCGTTTCGATTTCGACCAGGGAATCAAAGGTCCGTCGTGGAAGCCAACTTGTCCACCGTTCGATTCCATTCCATTCGATTCGATTCGATTCGATTCGACTCGGTTATCGGATGGAAGCGCGGCACAAACGCGGCCATCATTGATTCGGTCAAACAGCCAACATTCGACCCTATTTCGTTCCCGTATGAGACGGATCGCGAAACCGTAGACGAGAATCAATGAGGGCCCGTCAAAGTTTAATCGTCGTCCGATATTGTCGTCTACGAATCGGCGCACAAAGGAGAGCCGACGTTTCCCATCCCGTAAACCTGCCACGCCAGCCAATGTTTATTACCACAGCGGATAACGGCCGCCATTTCCAACGCTTCCGAAACGCGTGAACCGCGTCGTCTGAGAGAGAGACGAGTCTCCTTTCGTCTTCTTCCGGAAGGGAAAAGGTGTCACGTTGGCTTTTGAGGTTGGGGCAAATAAGCAGATGTCATGAAAGGACGAGAGAAAGAAAGAGAGGGAGGGAAATTTGGGAACGAAGGGCAAGGAGAGGAATCGAAGGGAAATATACGCGATTAAATCAATATTTGGCTGGAGGAAACCGGGAGGAGAGTAAAAGATAAAATAATACGAGGGATATAAAGGTTGAATCAACCTTTTCGTCGCTTTCTCTCCAATTATCGGTCACCCATTTCCATTTAACGTGAGCTAAATTCCTTTTCCCGGTTATCGGTCACAATTGTTTACAATCCATTCGTGGCCGGGTATATCGCGAACGACCTAGATATTTCTCGCCACCATTTTGAAAATATTGGCAAACTTTACGGTGGAGCGCGTAAATGGCGATTGCGAGTCATTTCCAACACGTACACGTGAAAACCGTGTCGCGCCGCCGACTTTTAGAACTCGAAACGAATGACGGATGTTTGGGCAATAAGTGGCGAGCATTGGCGAGTCCTATGTATGTATATATATATATATACACATTGGCGAGTAGAATGGACACGTTTCGGTTGTTTCGCTTCCAGTCCAAGTTTATAATCGCCTTCCATACGTAGTCGTCCGTATTCGAACCAACTCCCGTTTATTTCCTTCGCTCGAATCGCGTTTCCAACTTTCCGCATTTCCGTAATATGCGCTCGTAACATTTCGAAACTGCGATCCCAACTCGTTCGCGATCTCTTTGCGAATGTTTTTTCGCGTATCCTATCGTGCGTCGATCGAGCATCGACGAATTGTTGCTCGATGCGAGAATACAAGCACGTTTGCGATTTGACACCACGTTATTTCGATATGGCGACGCGATTCTCGAGTCGTGATACGTATTCACCCACATTTATCGGCCACTTATCGAGCGAGATATTTCGATTAATTAATTAACGTCCGATTAACGGGGATTACGTGCGTATGTATGGATGTATACACAGATGTTGGAACGACGCCACGTTTCAATAATCAAACGGTGGAATAATGAGCGCGCGGTCAATCAAGATAATACACGTTGGTTGTAATAGAGTTTTGCGTTAAAATGGAGTAATCGAATTACACGGTGACGCGAAACCGCTGATTTATAAGTTGACGGCTCGACGGTAACTCCATTGTAACGGACGAAATTCCCCTTTGCTCGGATCCGTTAAAATATTCTGTTAATAAATGGCGATCGCGCCCCATTTTCTCGGCCACTTTGGATATCGACCGAATTTTCATCGTTCAATTAACGCGACAAAAATAAACGGGAAATTATTCGGCGATGGTCAAAAAAACATCAAAGGTTTTAATTAAAAAAAAAAAAAAAAAAGTAACTCGATGAAAATTGATAAGGGGGAATTTTCGTCGAAAATATTTAAATCTAATTTTTTTTCAAGAGGATATTCGTTTAAGGAGTTAAAAGTCGGATTTTTATATTAATACTCGGATCGAGAATGCTTATTAGGCATACGTTTCAACCACCTCGCGGGTGTTAAGAGTATCTCATGAATTCTGAATATGCAACTCGAATTTTACGTAAAGCGTGTCAATAGCAGCATCCCTCTCGACATGTTGATAACGTAATTAAATTTAGCCTCCGCCATATTCTTACATCGAATATCTTACTTTGCCTCGAAGGCAGAATCGATAGCAGTTGAAACATAAGTAATGAATTGTGAATAATTAAATACTCTCGTTACCGATGAATTTAAATGTTTCGTTATTTTAAAGTTATTGCGAAACATTAAGCGGTTTACTTCATCCTGAATTCGAAATGTGAAATCAACGATACCTCATTTGTTTGCAAATTCTTATGGTAATTTGTAACCGACAGACGTTCGAAACTTGGCTGATTCTGAATGAAAGACGACCGTATCGCTGTATAGAATATAATTTCGACAATTCCAATATCGTTCGAGTTATAGATAACCCTGGAAACATTAGGCTCTGTACATTTCAATTTCGAGGATATATAACCTCGGTTGAACCGCGTATTTTATAAAAGCAATGAAAACTGGGAAAGCATAAATTTTAAATTACTTTAGTTCGCAAAGATAAATCGATTCTTCTTCAAACTTTGTAACTTTAAAAACCTCAACGTATTATCGAAGTTGTGCGAATTTTCAAAATATCTTCTCTTCTTTATCCCGAATTAGTTTTCGAAATTCTTCTCCCAATCTAAATATCTCGCCTAAATAAATCTTTACAGCATCATGAAATTAATTCCTTGAGATTAATTCTTCGACGAGACTAATTCTCTCCGATTCTTTCGATTTTTCGCATCTTTCATCTAGGAAATCAAAGTGATCGAAGATTTATGAATTTTTAAAGTTTTTTCTTCGATTTTTCTTCGAAAAACGTACGTCACTCTTAGAACTCTCATATCCTATGGGAATACAACTCCATCAACTATTCACTATCAATCTTTGAGGATGATCTTTTGTTTCAACGGAAGTTTCATCAAATATATATATATATATTCCGTATTCCAGCCTTCAAAATTTCTTCTCGATCGCTAAAAGCTCATTGTTTAAATATCCTAAAAGATTTCTATCCTTCGATCCTTGATTAAGTCGCATAAGAAAAACGTGGCTTTACTGAACTCTTCACTTTTGTATATAATCTTAAAGTCTCGTGTAATATTAAATTATACATTCCTTAACTTTCACGAGAATTCAATCACTATGCAAATTTTGTAATCCGATCGATATAGATATATTTCAGCGCGAAAAATCGTAATTTAAAATTTTATTCATCGTCGATATTTAATATATATAAAAAAAAAAAAACGAAAAACTGCGAGTAGTAGTTTATTACGATGTTATTTGCAATCTTTCTTCTTTTTTTTTTTTTATATCCAGTCTTCAAACATGGACGAAGGTAAAAAATTTTTTTAAGAAGCTTATTAATTTAAAAAGAAAAAAAAGTGTGTCCGCTTATTACTCTCACAGCAACTATACTATAGCCCGTATTCTTATAATATTTGATGGAGTTTAAGCTCCTTACATCGTCAAAGTTATTCCCCAGCTTCTTATTTTTCCCTTACTCTTCCTCTCGATACTTCTCCTTTGTGGATCGTAAGGATCTTCTCTTTTTTTTTTTTTTTTATCCACTCTTCAAACATGGACGAAGCGAAAAAATTTTTTTAAGACGCTTATTAATTTAAAAAGAAAAAAAAGTGTGTCCGCTTATTACTCTCACAGCAACTATACTATAGCCCGTAGTCTTATAATATTTGATGGAGTTTAAGCTCCTTACATCGTCAAAGTTATTCCCCCGGTTCTTATTTTTCCCTTACTCTTCCTCTCGATACTTCTCCTTTGTGGATCGTAAGGATCTTCTCTTTTTTTTTTTTTTTTTGTGACCAAGTTTTTGCGTAATACTAGACCTCTTTATTCAATTATTCAACTGTATCAACTTTTGCATTTCTTTGATAAAATATTTAATAATAAAATATTATTATTATTATTCCTCGAGATTTTTAAACACGCACACCTGAACCCGGAGTCTCGCTCGCGTTGTTAATCGTGGCTCCCGTGCATTAATTCAACTCGGGATTCTCTTTAGGATGATGAGATTCGGATCGAATCTAGGGTCACGAAGGGGCCGGATTGTCGGATCTTCCGGTGTCTTGGGATTTCAGAAATCGCGTAATTAAAGTGTCACGCGCACCAAATTGAAATGTATTCCCGATTCCATAATCAACCAGAGGATTATACGTAAGATCGATCGTATACGAGATTTAGATTATATTTATAAAAGGAAGAAGGAATAAATTTATTTATTTATACCTCGAAATCCTGAAAATTTCTTAAATTCGAGAGATTGATTATCGATCTCGATACTTCCGCCGAAAATATATCCGGTCAGCCACGTATAGAATTGTGTATCACGGTAAATAACGACCGACACCGACCGAGATTTTCGGTTCATTCGTTACCGAGAAAGGATTCGTTTTTCAGAGAGAAATACTCCATCTTTCTTTTGACAGATTTATCTACTGATTTTTTCCGAAAATAAATTCCACGCTTCCTCGAATATGCAATATCCCCGAGAATACAATACTGAACACGCGACAAACAATTACGCATTTATCACGTTTCCACGAAACAACTTTCTTCTGCCTGCTGTTACGCAATTTACACAATGTTATTCTCGTTCTACAAATTCGATTAGTTAAACATCGGCGATAGTTATATACGCAACAGGAACGGTTGCTACGATATTATTACTCGTTATGCAATATCAACCATTATACCCAACTATTTCCGATAACGCGCAAACTTTTGGCGAAATATTGGCAACGTTGCAACCGTTAGGAAATGTCGAAGCAGCTATTGCGCGGATCTCTATAATATTTTACGAATCGTTACGAAACGTGGAACGTCGTCCGTCGGTAATTCGAGCTCGACAGGTAATATAAATCGGTTCGACCCGATGCGAACGGAAGCAGAGATTCAAATCGCGCGTGGCCACACGTTTCATTTGTGATCTCGATATCTCCGATTCGACGCGCGTTCCACGATTTCATTTTCCGTCTACCTACTTTCGACTACTTTTTCGTTAATACTCGNAGTTATTATTCGAACCTTCGTTTTTTCACGACCAAACCCAATACATTAACGTTATATTTCTATCCATATATTTCACATCGAAAGTCGAGACGTAAAGAGCATTCTTCTTTCAAAAACCGGTCTCGTGACATGCCGAATAATTCGAAAAATTACGATTGCATGAATCAGATGTGTGTGTATATATATATGTGAAGAATCGAATCGGATCAACGAGGACACGCGTGGAGGAGGAGAGAAGACTCGTTGAAAAGTTGCGGCCACTTTGAAAAAACAGACGAAAAATCGAATCTCTTTTCTCAAGCTGCGAAATGTATTTATTCGACGGATTGCTATCGGAACGGAGATTTTCAATACGCCAATATTTTTATTTTTTTTTTTTCTTTTGTACGTTTGAAAGGGCGATAGAATTTTTGTGGATTAAACGGAGGGTTTTGACAGATATATGTACGAACGAGTATTGCTCATGGATTCTTCAAAGTGAAAATTTCCCTTTAACGAGCTTTCTTTTGATTTTGTTTCAAAGTTCTCCCCTAGGCTAGATTATACCGGAAAGGAAGTAAGAAATTGGACCTCGATTTGACCTCCTACAGACACTGATTCAATTAAGTTCCCGCGATTTTCTTTCGAAAAGGGCTTTGATAAACCATTAAGAATTTTCTCACATAAAGTTCTCATATAAATAAACTTGACGAACTTAAGAAACTACCTCGATTACCTACTTTCGACTACTTTTTCGTTAATACTCGGGTTATTATTCGAACAAACCTTCGTTTTT
>NW_006263440.1:1278659-1280229 GCF_000469605.1 Apis dorsata
CCACGATCAAACGTAATGCATTAACGTTACATTTCTATCCATATATTTCACATCGAATCGAAGAAAATTTCTATCTGAAAACAAATCTATCAACCACGATGACACTTTCCCATTATTAAATTCAAAAGCGTATCCTTGGATCCGCTGGGAAAGCTGTTGTACTCAAGGCGAGGAAAATGGTACGCGTTTGGAAACCGTGAAGGAAAGTTTCACGGCTGCGTTTGATGAATCCCCCGGTAAAATTGTTCATTTCAATTGTTCCTCGAGTGGCGGAACAATAAGCAACCTTTACGCTCGAAGCGGATGGAAGAAATATATATATATATTCGGCCGTGTTACCGAAGAAACAACTCGAATTGACAATCGCGGGCTCCGGTATTGTTTCGCGAAGACAATGAGGGGAGGAAAGTAGCGAGGGAAAACCAAAGTTGTAGTCGAGAGGAAGAAACGATATCTATAGATACGGAGGGGGGAACTCGAAGGGGGCGGTTGGCCCCTCCTCTATTCGACTATTCGAAGAAAATCTAAAATTCCTGGAAAGTTTAATCCCAGGATCGTATTCCTCGGATCATTTCACATCCGGTTATCGTTCGTTTCGATCGTTACGCATCGAATCGGCCGGGCGGAGATCAGAAATCAGGGATAAGTGAGATGGATCGGGGTGGAGGGAAGAAAAAGAAGAGATTCGAAGAAATCAATTTACGAAAATGATAGACGTATAAACGTGATTTTCTATAATTTTGCGAAAAAAAGAATAATAAATCTTGGAATAAGTAAAACACGATTTATTATTCTTATAAATTTTGAGCGTATTAATAAGCGTTTTTCTTAATTATATAATTCTTCTGAAAGTTTGAGAAAATATTAAACTCTTTTTCACGAAAACAAGGAATAGTTGGTTCAGGATTTTGATGACTTGGGTAACAACCGAAGGTTTAACCTTAATCCGATAGTTCCTCGGCTATGGCGAGCTTAGACTCGAATTGGGATTAAGAAGACTGTATAAACCAACCGTGAATCCATTGTTGGATTCATTTAGACCATTTAGACGAACGGAGAAACAATTAACCGTTTTTCTTTTTAGCATTATTTTCTCAGTGCTTAATTATTTTTAATTCGCGGGTTAAACGCTTAGAAGAAGAATCTAGCATGAAAATTTCAAGAGAGATCAAAGAGAAAAAAAGAAATCACGAGGTAAGAAGAGCGTCGACGACGCTGCACGATTTTACGCTTAAGGATTATCTGATTAATCGATGATTAAAAAGCACATTGAACCGTGAGGAGGGATTAAATCCGTGGTACGATACGCAACTGGCCGAAACCAGCGTGCTCAATCGGCCGGTCTGATGTGCTTAATCTGTTCCCATCGAATGCCAAGGAGTTAATGCACCGAAAATCGCGATTAACCTCGTACGATTATCCTCCTAAATTCCCATTTTCCCTTGCCGCCTTGTTTCGATAAGACGAGACAATTTCTTAACTTTAACAACAAACACTCGATAATTATTCCATTCTTTCCTAATATTATTCTCGTATTTGTGGGAGAGATTCTTGAACGAGTGAAAGCGAG
>NW_006263440.1:1282286-1292049 GCF_000469605.1 Apis dorsata
CCCATAAAAAAATTACCCTTCCCTTTTTCACCTATCCCGTCTTAATCAATTTCTTAAATTTCCTCTTCTAACGCCACATACCTCCCTTTCTCCAGCTTCCATTATCGACGACCCTTTACCAACTCCATCATCCCCGTACGTGTATGCTCGCGACACGAGAAAATTCGTTCGAGCCACGCTATCGATTTTATTTTTCCTCTGTGTGTTTCATATTTTCTGACATCGCGTCGAACGTTAACGAGATTCCGCGTGTATCCCCTTTTAACGTCACTTGGCCGTTGCGCCAAGCAAATGGCGATTCTCCATATTCATACGATCGTTACAGGGGAAACCTCTTTCCCGTCCCGAAACAGAAAGAAAAAAAAAAAAAAAAGAAAGAAAATTCGTCTCGACTTATCGGATACTAGTACTTTGAAAAAGTAGCGACCGCGGTGTAATTCGACGCGTGGCTCTATCCATTATCGTTGTCACGGGCGAGGATCGAGCGACCTCGTGTTTCTCCTTTCATCTCCTTCCGCCGAGGAATTTCGACACGAGATTCAGAAACAAAGCAATGAGGTTGGTCGGCGGGCGAACTCGTCGTCGAATTCCAATAATCTTCGGTTTCACAATGAAATATCGTTGCTAGTTACACACGTGCGCGTATACACACATGTATCGTGCGACCGCGGTGACGACGGTTTCGAGAAATAGCGAGGTTCGGGATACGGTTTCCGGGATAAAGTGGCGGCTTAATGGATTCGGTATAACGCGGCTGGCGCTGGTTCGGGATGTAAATGGGATTCGCCGGATTTCTTTGATGAACGCGCTTCTTCCCGGTGACAAACGACGAAACGATGATTTCTTGCATTTTCGTATCGAAAAAACGCGCGCTTACGAATTTCTCTCGACGGCAGTCGAACGGTTAATGGAAACCGTGGCAAAAGAGACGGCAACGTGCAACGTCATTCGCGCAGAAAACGCGGAAAGGGAAAATTAGAAAATTACGGTGACTCACTTCCTTGTGATAAATTTTCCCTTATGATTAATTACACGAGCTGGCCGTTCCCTTCGTTCTATCTGAAATTCCGATAGAAGAGAATTCAGGCCGCAAGAACGCGACTCGAAGAAGCAATAAAACCGATAACATTGTGGTAGTATTAGTTTCCTCGGCGAGGCACCGGTGAAATAACGTAGGAATCACGTGGTGTTTACACGAATTCATCCCGCGGCGAAATTCCTCCTTCTCCTCCTCCTCCTCCTACTTCCCCTCCCACTTTTATATTTTTAACCGCGCCCTATCGTGACTTCTAAATGCAAAATCCCGCGGCAACGTTCTATCCAACATTCCTCGCACGTTCCGCGCGTCCGCCTAGACCGCTTGAATTCCCGTCGATTCTTGCGCTAAGCAAGGCCCCTCCCCTCCCCACGTTTTTGACTTATCTCAACCTCGTCGCCGACGAGGTTTCGAATTGTCGAGGCTGCGTGACATTAATAATTAATGCGGGGAGGGGAGGGCGTATATACACGTTTGTACACGGCGATTGGCTCGTAGACATTGATCCCGCGAGGAAGAGAGAGAGAGAAAGAGACAGAGAGAGGTATAGATATGGTTTAACGAGGATATAAAAAGAAACGATGGAACGGCGAAGAGGTGACTCACGTCACCTATTTTACAAGTTCGCTCGAATGCAAGGTGGGATATATAAGAGGGGAATACACGAGGCGGTCGTTTTACACCGTGTTTTTCGTGTATGTGTATGTAGGTTGGAAAAGATCCAACAGTTCTTTCTGGAATGTTTCCAGCATTTTCTCCAACGTTTTAATTCATTTGTCAATTACACGCACCGCCTTACGGGAATAAACCCTCTTAATGACTGCGTATTTTGTTCCTTCGTACTTTTTTTCGTGAATTTTTCTCGAAGCTTCGCTTCGTAATACTTCACGCCGCGTGGCTCGGGAGGGGAGAGGTTTCGGTACGGACGTATCGGTAGTAGTAGTTGGTTCGAACAGATGTAATTACGGAATTGAATTTTAAATTTTCCGAATAATATGCCCGTTGCGCATATCATATAACGTGGATTCCTGATAAATAATGCTTCCTTGGAGAAATAATGCGAGGAACAGCGGGCTTCTAACCTGATGTGTATATAATATAACTTTCGAGCAAAACCACCAAGAATATAATCCGTATAGATATATAGAAAACCATTGGGTTGAAAATCATAGTTATATAACTCTGCCACGTAACGATTTACAATTTTCCCGTATTTTTCTTCGACGAAGGAAGGAAAAACGAAACTACGACGGATACAATATATACCGACGCACCGCGAGGGAATAAAAGTGGCCATCCTCGTATGGCCGTATACAAATTTCCGAGAAAAGGGTCAAAATCGTTTCGCGTTTTATTTCGAACAACCGAGCCCCCCTTTCGCCGAACGCCAACCGTGGACGAATCGTGGGGATCGAAATGAGGTCGAAGAGAAATTGGAACGAGCCGGACGATTCACGCAGCAGCCACAAAAAAAAGAAAGAAAGAAAGAAAAAACTATCCTTTGCATTTCTCGCCGCGATTCGATTTAAGCACGGACAAACGTTCGATTCCCGTACCCTCTCGCGCGGGCTTGTCCAAGAAGATTGGATCGTATTGAAAGCGGGGATCTTGGAATTGGAAGGCCCTTCCATCCCTTCCACGCGTGATGAAGAAGTGTCTGGAGGGTATATAAAACGGTGTACCGAATCACTTACCTGGTATTGGATTGCCATGCGACCCTTTCCGGTCATTCCGCCCGGCCGAACGCGATCGACAGAGACGAAGCCGGATAAATTATTGACCCCGACCCGATCTCCCCACCTTTTCGCGGCTTGAATACCGAATGCGCGCACGAATTCTCATCCAGAGGAGCGGGATCACAGGGATGAAACAGAAACTCGTCACTCACCGTTAAATACACTTTTTCCCGACCGTTCCCATTCGAAATGGGAATGGTTGTAAATCCAACGTGCTTGTATTATGCATTCAGAGGGGACATTGATGAACGACAGTCTCTTGTTTCTCTGACTTTTCCCGCTCGACTTTTCCGAATCGCATCCCGTCGAAAAGTTTCGAATGATCAATAGTCGAAAAATGCAACGCGGACGATCAATGCAACCTCGCCCGCCGTTCACACCCTTCCAATGTCGTTTACCATTCGCATCTCCTCTGCCCTTTCAATCGAGACTCTCATGAATCGGTTCTACGTGCCGTTTCATATAACGCTCCACATCTTCTCTCTCTGTCTTCTTTCTCTTTTTTTTTTTTTCATTTTCTAGATCCTTTTCTTCCCCTCCGCGCAGAAACGCGCAGTTTTGAATAGCATTATTGGCGACCGATTGTCTTCTCTGCAACAAAATTCTTGTCATCTATCAATCTAACTTTATCTCTCGATCGAGTGATTTAGCGTCGTGATCGGGATTTGATTCAGAGATTCGTTCATCGGCGTACTGTTGGAAAATCATTTATCACTCTTTTACTTTACTTTTCGTCTCTTCCTAAATTTTCTTTTCTCGAGATTATTGGTTCGAGATTGGAAGAGTGAAATTTCCCTCGAAGCAAATTTTTCAAAATAGAAATTATCATTGATCTATGATTAAAAATATATACTAATATTAACTAGATCATTCGTGAAACAGTATAATTATGTAATATAAATTTAATTTTTATAAAATATTCATACATCGATCGATCATAATTGAATTATTGCCTCGATCCGAAATTTTGTGCCAATAAAATTTTAGAATAACGTTCTGCTCGAAGTTTGTTTCCGAGTACGGGATTACGAAAGAAGATTTATCGTAAAATTAAGAGTTTGCGAAGGATCTTTATATTGGGTCGTTTAACGATGAAGAGACTAACAGGGAAGAAAAATAAGGAAAATGAATGTGGGATGTTCATTCTCGAATGAAGAGAACCAGGTTGGAAAGAAAATTAAATCGTCGATAGAATCACCGATAATAATTTCCATCTTTCTGATTCGATTCTGGATCATAAGTCGATCCGTGAATGAAGTTGATGAAGTCGTATAAGAAATTCAACCGGAGTAATGCTCTTTGCATTTCGCAATTTAACTTAATCACAGATTGAACATTTGTATTTTTTGTTGCGAGATCTTTCGATGAAATTGAATTGTTGTTTAGCTTCTTCGAATGCTAATCAACGAAACAATACGATATTCTGTTGATTCATATGATAATCATATGATACAGGAAAGAGGAATCAATATTTTCGATGAATTCGATATTTCAACTGTCTATTCGAATGAACAAATGGAATCACAGTCAGACGATTTTTAATATAACCAGATGACATTTAGTCGTATGGATTATTGTGGATGATGTCGAGGGAATTTTATCGGGAAACGTAAAGCCTCTTCTCTTGAATTTAATATCGGAAACCAGAATTTTTGTTGCTCGTTTTCGTCGACGTTGAAGTAAAAAAGTAGACGGAAATATGGGAAAAATGTCAATTACATTGACGGTTTTCGGTCGAAAAGTTCGCGAACTTTGTGTCTCTGGCTAGCACGAATCATGTTTGCTCCCCGCTTTTCCCTCCTTCGCGTACTCTGTTGCACCGGTGGAACGAAATCAAAGAAATAACGAGGTTAATAAGGGAGCGTAATATCGAAGGGATGGTAAGGTTATTCGTGCTAGGCACGATCCTTACGTTTCATTCAGAATTATTTCGAAGGATGATACTCCGGGTCTATGGAATTGTTTATAGAAATTGCATCGTATCGGTGAATATGAAATCCATTATCTATCGGCAACTTTTCTGCACGGAATCTCGAGGAAATAATAAATCCGAAATAATAAATTTCACCGTATTGTATACAGAGGTACAATTAAATATAGTAATAAGTGAATTTTCAATTTTAATAATAATTCAAGACAATAAATTCACTTCGAAAAATAATTTTCGAATTCTAGAAGTTTTGTTCGGAATTATCGGAATCATAGTAGGTAATAAATCATTTTAGTTGCCTTTATGGATTGTGGAATTATTGGACAATGACTTATCACGTTTCACTTACCAAATATAGGATTCCCACGATGCGTTGCTAAACCACCAAGCGTGAGTACGTGCGAGTGATCCGCCGTTACGACGAGAAGCGTCTCTGACAAGTCCACTTCCTTCATCACGGCCCTCACAGCTTCCTCCAGAGCCAATGTTTCGTCCAACGCTCGATAAGCATTGTTATAGTGATGCGCGTGATCGATTCTGCCACCTAGAGATAGACAAATGGACCTTTCCCGTTTAATCATACGTCTGACAGAGAGAAATTAGTACAGAGACCGATTGTAATAAACAAATTGACAGATATAAATGACAAAATTTTATTTTATAATATCGATAGAAAAATAGATATCGTCGAAAAAGATACATGGAATAATTTGAAAATGATTAGAATAAAATTTTGTGAAGATGAAAATTATTGATTCTTTTCGTCACGAAGAATTTTGTATATTTAAACATCGTTGATAAAAACATCGTCACGAAACTGATTATCACACGCAATAGCACTGATATGAACTTCATAATTTGTAAATATTATTTAAAGCGTAAATTTTGATTGAAAAAGATTCTCGAATTAAGAAACACTCGACCATATGATATAATACACCTTTTCACTGAACTATCTAACCAACAAGTTTTATTCAGTTGAGAATCAACTTTAGATGCACTTTGAAAAACTCTCGACGCGAGTAACTTTAAAACCAATATTGTCACTTCGTAGGAAGCTATCCTGTAATCGTATTAACGACTTTAATATTTTTTAAGTATACTTTTGAGTAAACTTTTAACTTTCTAAAAGCATCTAGGTGCAGATGTTATAAATAGAAAGATAAATATATATTCCTAATATTAAATACTTTGTGCATATACTAAAGAATATTAAAGATATCATAAAAAGTAAATTTGAATCCAAACGAGGATTATGTCATTCTTCATACATTGAAATGTATTTTTAATTTATATAAATGTAATTTTATTTCTCTTATTATATTTAATAAAAATTATAAATATCATAAATAATATATAAAATTATAAAATGAAAGCATATCTTATCTAATCTTACTATAAATATATACTCCTTTATTTTTTGAAATATCACATTTTGAAATATAAAATTGTTCAAAAAAAAACGAAAAATGTTCAAGTTTTAATGATTTATAATGATTCAACTTTTAAATAATCCATAATAGCGAGTTGAGAAAATCACTTTAAAAATTTTCTATGTAGTTGGATTATTACGAAATTCACGTTTAATAATTCTAGAAAATTCATTTGCTTTCTTTTATTCACTTTGTCACCACTTTATAATGAAAACCGAGAAAAGGAACGAAAACGACGATGAAATTACAGAGGAAACGAGCATCATCAGCATTACCGTGGAATTCGCGTTTGGTAAAACAGCATGGCCATTGTAGTTAACGCTAATTATTCAGAACGATCCACAAGAATTCGAGATTCAATTATCAAGCTAGCAAACGACACGACGCTGACTCTGGAATAGATTACTGAAAGTTCAACTTGAAGTTAAACGCGTCACTTAGAAACGATCCAAAATGGCCGAATCGATATTCGATATATGTGGTGACGCTATAGTGAAGGTAAGCATATATGCAAGATGGCGGAAATTGGATCGAAAGCGTGGAATCGAATCAGTTCCAGAACGAATCGAAGCAATTGGGAATGAAACGGGATAGGAATTCGACCTTAGAGTATCACGCTAAAAGGTTTAATAGTATTCGGTATCACTTGGCTCAGCCAGACGGCGCCGTGGCTAACTGCAATGATTCGGTTTTACGATCGAACATTAATTCTGTCTCGACCACGTTATGCGGAAATTGTAAATGAATGCGTTGTTTGTGCAATATAAATATTGTGTAATATAAATGTGTGATGTAATATATTGTAAATATATACTGTTTCGAACGATGAAGAACATTTATGATATGAAATATAAAGAACGAAGTAAAGAAGATCGTGTGAATGACACAAGCAAAGAAAATTAATACATCGACGACATGTATTTCGTAGCAGAAATTCAGGTAAGCTCATTTTTCGATTAACAGCAATTGAAATAATCAATGAAATTACATTCGAAAGAAAATTTTTATGCATATATTTGATAATTGTCTGTGAATTTTTCTTGTAATGAAATGAAATATTTGATGTTTAAAAATTTTGATAATTACATAGTCTATGTATAACATCGATGATGCATATCTTATATTCTATGAATATTTATGATTTAGATATAATTATTTCAGAAACTATTGCGTCAAATTTAGCCTTATTTCAGTGTGACATTATTACAGTTGCACATTACTATCGAAATTATATCAAATTTACCAATCCATGCGTTATAATAGAATCATAGAATTTCAATATGAGTATTCACACTATATCGTGTCTCTGCATAGTATGCATCATGTAATTCAGTCTTTCTCTACGTTAGTGGAAATAATTGCAGGATCGGAGTTAATTACTAATATATGTGTTAATTACTAATATATCATTCGATACAGTATTGAATATTAATTTAATCTATTTATATAATTTTTACATTGAATAATTCTATTCAAAATAATACAAAAAATAATAAAAGATATATTTATATTGAAGTATATTTTAATTAGAGAATATATTCATTTCTTAGTAATTTTCATTATAATTTCTTCAATTAACAATATTATATAACTGTACATTGAAAGAATATCGTTTCGTATCAATGAATAATTATATAACTACATCGATTGTTATCCGTGAAATATTTTTGCTTCTGTTTATTGCAGCAAACGTTGTTCCAATAAATCACCAGTTGCAATAAAACACGAACAACTACGTCTACCGAATAACCCCACTGAGTAAAACGATATTTCTGCCTGGATATTTCCACAAATATTCAATCGTTGATCTCACCGCTTCGATGTTTCGTATTATTTTGAACGTATTCTTTGTAATCCAAGATTGCAAAATACATCAAATGAATCGCCTTAAAAGTGAAAATGTTTCGTAAAAAGAAGATATACTTTTTTTTTTTTTTTAATATACTTCATGAAATTATACATTAGTTTTATTTTCGTCTAAGATATATAATATTATATAACCATATATTTATATATGCGCGTACAACGAGTATGCGTGTTAAAGCACGATGATTTTTTAATTTAATTTAATATAACAGATATATTATTATTAAACATTCTTTCAAAATGAAACGCTTTACGGTATTATTGATTTGAATTAAAAAAAATTAATGGACCGGAAAAATGAAATTGATTTTTGAAAAATATTACGTTAACGATTCTTTTGGGATTGAAACTTATATTATAATATAATATCCAAGTGCCAACAAAAATTATTTCGAGAGATTAAAACGCGAAAAATTTTTATTTTTCATTTCTACAGCATTCCACTGTGAATTTAATTTCATCGATTATACGTGCACAGCTCGTGATGAAAAGTTTTAATACGCTCATAATGAAATTAAATGATAGTAGTGCGCATTTTGTAGCAAATGAAATTCGTTGTTTGTAATAATCGGAAAAATGAAAATTTAAGGTGCAACAAGGATAAATTTGAAATAATATCGCATTATTTTTCATTTATTTGATTTCAAGCAATTTACAAAAACATGCATAAGTTTTGTCGTTTTGTTTTCATAAATACATTGGATAATAGAATTTTTTTTCGCTGTATAAAAAGTATTATTGCGCTTTTGTTTAGAAATAGAGATTCGGTACTTTTAATTGGTTTTCGCTGATATTTGAAACACGATAGCAACAAAATTTTACTATTGGTCACCAATACTGTTATTGAATAGAACAAAGTTATTTGAAAAAGTTATTTTATTTGATATTATTTTATTAGCAATTAAATTACATATATATATATATATTTACATTATGAAAATTTTTCAAAGTAGATTAATATTTTTCACGAGAAAATTTATATCAAAAAATTTCAAAATCCGATTGGATTAAAATTATATTATACATGAAAATTTCTGAATAGAGAATAAAACAGATATTGAATTAATCTTTTGTTTCAAATAGATATGATTTCACTGACTGATAAATTCAAAATAGCATTATTTGCAATTAGTCAACGAATAAAGAAACGACCTAATTTGCATTTCAATTAAATTCCAGTATTTAAGAACCCTATAGAATTAAGATCTCTAGAAGAGATTCGCAGAATGCTCCGTAATGAACGTGCTTATTCGAACTAATGTCGCTGCTCCTTCCTTCCTGTCCGAATTTCAGAATTTTAATCTGAGCAATCTATGACCAATGTGACCGATAACTCATTTTAATACGTCGATTTATATCGATGATCGTATCTATTAATCCTTGTCGATCTGAATATTTTATTTTTTGAAAAAAAATATATATATATATTTAATTATTCCACGCGTTTCGGAAAATAAGATAATTAAAAAAGATTTCTTGTAGAAATCGTCCGATCTAATTAAAATCAAAAAAATATGCAGATGCAAATGATCATTCTTTTTAATTCTCCTTAATTTCCATGCTTGTGATTTTTCATCCATCGAATAATTTCCTCTCGAATTTCCTTTTCTAAATATGTTGACGAAAATAGACTCTTAATACGATAGAAATAATGGGAAAATAAATGAAAAAGGAACATTTTAAATTAGATTTTTCTCTCTTTTTTTTGTTCTTCTCTCTCTTTTCTTCTTCTTCTTCTTTTTTTTTTTTTTTTTTTTTTTTT
>NW_006263440.1:1292275-1293897 GCF_000469605.1 Apis dorsata
AAACTGGCACAGTTTTTCCAAGGATGCTTATTTTTATTCAACATAAAATTAGACAAATTCTCAACGAGAAAAAACTAAATTTCTCTCCTTTTTCCGTTTATACGGATTGTTCAGAATTTCCATGTGGACTCCGCCGTAATCGCGAAATAAAAGTTGGCTCTGGGAGCTCGATGGCCGCGATTTGGACAAAAAATAAAAAAAGAGGGTGAAAAAAAAAATGATAAAAATCTGATGAAACATAGTTTTGACTAATAACAAAAGTGTTTCAATTTCTACCAGTGAATTAGATAATACAGAATTATATTTTATACCTCGTGTTTAATTTATAATTATTATTTAATGAATAAATTGTTGTATCGAAAATGTTATGTCATTATAACGTGAAATATTCACATATGTTCAGTTATTTACAAATATAAATTTGCAGAGTTATTCTTATCTATCGTAGTATGAAAGCACAGGAGGGATGACTTTAACGAATAGCTGGAATTTCAAAACACGTAACAACAATGAGTCGAAAAACGAATCACTTGTTTGATAAACCACCATGATTCTTGTTTCTTTGACTTGATAATTATTGTAAAAGTTGGAGAAATTTGAATAAATTAAATATTGTAAAAATCAAAATATTTTTACATATTAGAATTTTGCCAATATATTTATATATTTTTTGTATTTATTATTTCCGAACCACCGTCTAATTCCATGATGTCGTGCCAAAATGTGTCGCCCACATTTTCCAACTGCCAACAGGCAGCAACAGTTGTCACGATAGGAAACTTTGGATCCAGATTTCGGTATCTACTACAAGGTAACTGATGTTGAATTCCAGAAACGGAAGCAATTCTCGAATGAAGTTTGAAGGAGGAACACTATCGTGCACGATAGTGCAATTTCATGATGAATCGCGATAAAATGTATTATCTGGAAATAGATAATTTTAATCCCGCGTTTAATTTACATTTCTAAATACAATTGAATCGATCAATTTAATACCGTATGAGTGAATCATATTTAAGATGAAGAATCAATATAGGTTATTATCAAGTATTTAATTGCCATTCTACGAACAAAGAAAATCACATTTCGACGAATTTTTAAATTCACAACTTATTGTTTCGAGATTACTCTTTACAATATTCATATTTCTTTCTTTCAAACATAGTTTCGCTGGAAATTCCACTCCACTCGCAAATTTTCTTCCCATTTTTTTCTTTCTTTCTCTTATCTACATTTTCCTGCTTTCGGAAGGAAATTATAATTTTATTTTAATGTAGAACCGGTGAGAACTGGTAAAGAGGCAATTATTATTCCATCTGCGAACGACGAAAATACACGGCGAAAGAGTCCCACGGTCACGAAAATGGCTGGCTCAGCGGTCTCTTCGGGACTCGGGCGGGGCGGAGAGGGGTGGAAGAAAAAAGTGTATCTTCGTACAAGTCGAGAAAACGTTTTTCCCAACTACGAAAGAACGTGAGATGTACATACCGGTTACCAGGGGCGGAAAGCTATAAACTCGATAAAGTATAGAACGCTGACTCAATCTTCGTGCAGGGAACTCGCCTATTCTCAAAAGGAATACTCTCTCTCTCTCTCTCTCTCTCTCTCTCTCTCTCTCTCTC
>NW_006263440.1:1294181-1298916 GCF_000469605.1 Apis dorsata
TTTTTTCTCTCTCAAGAGAGAGAGCATTAGCTCAGTCGTATTCCGCCATCGAGGAATTTCAATTATGTTGCGCCGATTATGGAATTCTAACTTGAGATGACGTACGATAAGTCGTACGCGAATTCTTCGAATTCGTAACATAGAAAATAAATTTCTCTTTAATCGCAGAAAAAAAAAAAAGAAAAATGAACTATCTGAAAAAAATATCGTAAAACAAACGAGATTCCTAATGGAAAGGAATTATACCGTGCCATTACGCTTTCATTCTTTTCAATTCATCGTCTTCCGAACTCGAAGTTCGGAATAAAGAGAACAATTTCTTTTTCTTTGTCCTATAAACGCATGGTTCCACAAAGGAACTATTCGGTGAAACATTGGAATAATACATCTCCGTGAAGTTCGAGGTCCCTTTGTTCGTACCTACGTACCTTCCACGAAAAGGAAATATCCTTCGGGATTTTTGGCCAGTATACGAAGCGCCTTTATCGTCATTTCGGCCAGTGACGGGTCACCGCTTCCGTTCGTGTTTCGATCAACGTCGAAGTCCATATGGGAATAGGAGAACAACCCTGGAATGATTGAACAATATGAAATCACCGATTTCCTATTATTGGAGTAAAATTTTTCTCCATTCGTTCCCCTTTATGAACGAATTTGAAAATTTAATACAATTTCTTTTCCGATGTTAATTTTCTAGAATAATATCAATAGGTTTCAGTTTTAATAGTGAATGCAAGTGAAATGTTCTTTTCTTTTTTTTTATTTCTCAATAAAAACGCGCAATTTCACGCAACTGTTAATTGTCAGCCAATAATTTGCTTATTAGACAATCTTGGGATAGGGAATCAACAGTTCTGATCAATAGGCCAAGTGTAATCTCATATTCAAACGTTACGTCGTTCATAATTAGCGCGGACTAACTAGCAGCTAACTATATCGAAGCATTAATCGCGCGAGATCGATAATTATCTAAAGATACAATGCACAATAATCTTAATTATTCCTGAACAATTTGTATTGTTTTTTTTTTTTTTTTCGTATTTCGTAATTGAATCGTAAAAACTTTCATCGTATGTACAACTTTCTTTCTATGCCCGAACGATATGAAATAAATAATATCAAATATTGGAAGAAAGAAAATTTAATTGAATTATATTTTTTTTTTTTAAACGAACCGTTTCAACGTAACGATGTAACGAAAACTATCACTTTTCAGTGATTGAGAATAAAACGATTTCTCGATTTGATAAATCGCTTTTTCCTCTCCTTATTGGAAATACGGGAAACGTAGAAACATATTTTCATTCGTTACCCAACAGATGGTTCACTTTCCGTGGATCGACGCTCTCGAACTGCTCCTTGTTAGCCACGTATTTCGCGGCCACGTTCCGCAATCGATGGTTCCTCGACCATTCTTCGATCAGATTCCTTCCGTCCAATCGTCTTCCTTCCTTATCCGGCTCTTCCGGATCCTGGATCACTTTCGGCACGAAATGACGTCTACCTCCGCCGAGTATCACCTACGATCGACCATGATTCATTAGCATATATTTTATCCCAAATATTATTTCTCGATACATTTTTTTTCAGTCACTTTTTTTTTATTAAGATATTACTTGTGAAAACTTGTTAATTTTTCTTTTTGTAATTTAAACGAATATTGTTTATTTAAATTGATTTAAAGTTTTCAATATATAATTAATACGATTATTGCTGGCAACGTATTTAAAAATAATTTATCTTACTCTTTAAAACGCTTTTTCATTTATTTCGATACGTTTACTATTTCCATCATTGCTTTCTCTTGAAAGAAGATTCTTGACCACTTATCTCATTCTACTTTTTTAACAATATCTTTGCAATCGATTGAATTATCGGACTATAAAATAAAAAATAATTTCAATGATATTTCTTAATAGATTACGAAAACAGAATCTTTTAAAATTTTGAACGATTATTAATAATCATCGTATATATATGGGGATATAACGTGTTAAATATATTAACATATGAATATTTGAACACAATATTCAGCTACACTTTTCAGTGATTGAGAATAAAATCGGCAATCTAATCGTGGTTATCGCTTGCGTTATAACTCGCCTCGGATTTCCTTCAATAATCGGATTTAAATTTCAATTTAACGAGATTAACATCGGTCGAAACTTTGATCCACGATTTTCATTTTCGAATCTTTTATTTTCGTACGTTCCGTTTCTTTGGACGCGCGTGTTTGTGTTCCATCAGAGAACGTGATCCCAAAAGCAATTTTGTAGAATTTCAAAGTCAACCGAAAAGGAATAGTCTTCTCGTTCATCCGTAAAATTTTCCATTTCGGTGATTACAGCTTTTTTTTTTTTCTTCTTTTATTTTTTATTTTTGTTTCACGGATAGCTTGGAACAGAAAGTCACATATAAAAAGGATTACGAGCACCCGACCTACATTGCACGCTTTTTATATTTTAATATCGCCAATGAAAGACACGTAGAATATGTTATGCGATATTTTTGTTTTTGTTTTTTTTTTTTTTCAGAATATCATATTGTTTTGGATTGAATAGTTCCTCGAATTATTTGTCGATATTAAAAATGATTTTAATCGAATTTAATCAAATAGAGATATTTCGTTGTAAAATATTCTTTAACCGATCGAAATGTTTTCTTATTTCGACGCATTTTTTCTCGAATTTTCGTAAGAGTTTCGATTTATGCTTATAATTTACCGTACTTTCCCATTTCAGGATTCGTTCAGGTTTTTTTTTTATAATAGATTAAAATGCACATATTTCGACACAAGGTATACGTTATATGTTAAATTCAAATAAGTAATTAACAAGAAATTGTTTCGTTTTCCGTGAACGATTTGAAATGTTAATTACTCTCGGTATGAAAATTAAAAGGTTGATCGAAATTCTATTTTCCCGGATAAACAATTAAAATTACGCGGATGTTAATTAACCCGATGGAACATCGAAATTTGACCTTATATATAATATATCATTTCGAAACTGTTTAATTACCGGGGAATAGATATTGAATTTTCAAAATTTTACTTTGGTCACTCGTCACCAAAGATATTTCGAAATATTTCGCAGGATAAATTTTATTTCCGATTCTCCTAATAAATCCTGGAATTCATTGGGAAAGTCATCCCCGTGGACTTTTAATTCCCCTTCTGTCCGACCAACAAACTCTCTCGAGAGCTCTCTCTCTAAGCAGACTTTAACGAGAACGGAAAGTTTTGCATAGAAGTTCCGTATAAAAGCTCTGATCTCTCGAACCAACTTTTTTCAACCATTTACGTCGCCACAAAAACATCGTTCGGGGTCTTCCACTCGCCTAAATCCCAACTTCCTCGTCGATCGAACCACCGATTCTTCCGGCTAAGGTCGTCTCGCCATCTTCTTTCGACGGAAAGTTCGGATAACGTTATCGCGATTTTAACGAAGTTTCGCGAGGGGAGAGTTAACTTCATATCGGATACAGTTCGATTCGAAGGGAAGATCTTTCGAAAGGATCTTTCGAGGATTCAAAGAAACGATACGAGGACGAAGAGATTTTTAGAAATTGATTTTGCATAGAGTTAAGAAAAGAGTAGCCAGAGATAAGGGAAACCGTCCTCCTTATTTAAGATGGTTTCGCTCGATCGATGAATAAAGTTTTGTTCAATTTTCGACTCGAGAAGCAACGTTTCGAACGTTGTCTCTGTACAATCTTGCGAAAACGTGATAATGATTGCGTGACGCGCGACGACGAAAACTAAATTTTCTCAAATTCTCGAGATCCTCGAGTTTACACGGACGCGCATGAAATCCTCAAAATGGGATTATAAACTCGATGTGCAGCTTGTGGAAATGCGATTAGAGAAGAGAAGAAGGTAAATTCTTAACGCGATAAACATAGTCCAAGAACGATAAAACTACTCGATTTGGGAACTGACATAATTTGCACGCGTATTCCTCGTGATGAGGTCGAGCTTGGAGTTGGAAATCTTCGAGATTTCTGAAATCTTGAACAATTATCCCCGTACGTATCTAACGAAATTCAACAGCACAGAGTGCACATTGCTTCGTCACATTTTTCTCAAATTCAAATTGACAGATTAAAAATCTTTTTATTACCGCTGTTTCAATAGTAATAAAAATTATCAGTCGAACATTTCGCGATTTACGAAATCTATTTTGCCGCAGAGAGAAGAATTTGAACGCACTCGACTCGTTTCGTTTCATGGGATCGATGCGGCGTGTAAAACGTCGCCGATAAATCGCGGAGTGGAAGGCTCGGGTTTGTTGCTTTTCCGAAATCTCTTTCCTCCTCTCTTTGCTCCCAACGATACCCGCTTTAATCCCCGGCATTTTTAACGTTCCTTCTCCCTCTGTCGAATATTTTTGAACGAGGGCCGATTTTCGCGCGAATATGCGAAATCGAATTCGTACGATTCAATGTAACGAAAGATATCATAAATTTTAAATCGAGTTACTCGAATATAACGTTCTATAATATTTTTTCTATGTATATATCGATATTTTTATCTTATATCATTTCCTTCTTTCGAAAAATGATAAGAGATTATATTATTAATTTTCCAACGACGATTCAACTCGTAATCTTGATTACGTAACTTGTTTTTCGAAGAAGAAGAAGAAGAAAAATCGTATTAACGAGAAAAAAATGAAATAATCGTTGAATCGTATATTGTTAGTTCAAATAAATATATATATATATATATATATAT
>NW_006263440.1:1299205-1305264 GCF_000469605.1 Apis dorsata
AGTTGAATCCGATTATATTTTTCTAAATAAAGAGACACTTTTACCTCGGATGCAAGGATATATTAAATACCTTATTAAGCGCGCACGTTGAATTATTCATGGCAAGTACATGTTTGGCCAACTTTCAATATCGGACGGTTTACGGTTCGCTGATTATTGAATTATGATTAAATCATAATTTATATCATCAAACTTGCACAGAACTGCGCTGCTTTTCCGAACCGAAAATCAAAATCATATCCTTCTTCCATTATATACCTTGATCCATTTTCTCCTTAAAAGAAAAAGAAAAAAAAAAGAAAAAAGAAAAGAAGAAGAAGAAGAAGAAGCTGGAGCTTCGGATGGTGTACAAATTGGAAACGATTTCACGTCCCACATTCACCCTCTTCGTCGTATCGAAAGCTTAAAGGGAAAGAGCGCGATCGTTCGAAATTTCCGGGGAAAGGTTTTCTTCGAATTCGTTCGATCCCTTCCGAGTTACACCAGGAATCGCGACGATTCCTCGAGGAAATCTTTGCACGTATCCACGAACGGCGATAAAAAACGACGTAGAAGAGGGAGGGGGGAGAGAGGCCGATGGATTAACGGGGATAAGAGTTGGGAAAAGTTTCGAGGGTTTCGAGTCGAAATACGTAATCCCCGTACGTTGATGTTACGGCCTGGCTCATCCTCGAGCAGCTGACGCGCGATGTCCTTGCACGATGTTCGTGCAGCAGGTGGCACTTTGCCGTCGTCCTCCCAGTAACGGCTGGCTGCGTGGGCGTAAAGGGCCGCCGGTGTCGCGTGCGTCACCCTCGTCGTCGTAACCAACCCTGTCGATTTGCCTGGAAAAAAAAGAAGAAGAGAGAGAGAAGGATTTTTCGTTGAAAAAAAATTCTTTTAAAAATTCTTCCTTTCCTACGTAACCGTAGGGAATAATCGGATCGAGGGAGGGGAGGATCGTCCGACGAATTGAACGAGCATCTGCTTCCTCGCCATTAAACCCTAATACGCGTTTCATCCGTATAATTACCGTCTCTTTCGTGGAACGACACGCTCGTTCTGTATAATTAAAAATGAATTTAACGTTAAAAATGAGACGTAAAAAAATAAAAGAAAAAATCGTTAAGATCCCTTAATATAAAAACCGCAATTCTTTGCAATTCTCCCTCGTTTCCTCCTCGTCGAAAGGAAAACGTGAACGAATAATAATCGATCGGGGATACGAAGGATACGAAGAAAGAGTAGTATGGATAAAAACCATTCGGATCGACAAGTTTTTCTCGTTTCCAGCGGGGGAGACACGATTTTCCAAATGAATTCCAGCAACGTCATCGATGGATACCATTCGAAAACGAGAGATTGTTTTAATAATTAAGTGGATATTCCCAGGGATCTTTTTAACCGTCTTCGACAGTCACCCACGTTTCTTCCATCCGTTGGATGGAAGTTAACGGATCGAGTTTGCCGTTACGCGGGGATCGATGTTCCATCGGGAATTGGCAATCACGGAGCGGGACGTTTAATCGGCTCGAGCAGCGTCTCGATCCGTCGATACACGGGCCCTTCATCAAATCCTCGCTCTTGACCCTTTGATCTTGGCATCTCGGTCTTCAATTATGATTTAACTATGACCTCTCCGTGGATCCGTGGAGATTGGGAAATTGTTAACGGATACGCACTTGTGTATGCAAGGATGTATGCACGCACTCGAAAGCAAAACTCTTCGGGCGATTGTCCTTCGAAAGTAATTTCTCGTTTAGAGCGGATTTTTTAAAAATGCATCCTATTAGGTCGAATGGTCGTTCGTTGATTCGTGAATGGAAAGAAAAAACGAAATTTCTTCGCACGATCCGATTTTTAAAGGTTTTCTTTTTTCTTTCTTTCGTTCTAAACGGAAGAATCTCATTTTCATTTTTTTTTTCTTCCTATTTTTTTTAGATCACGTTCGTTGTTCGAGGAAGAAAGAAATCGAGGAAGGAAAGTTTAAAAACGCGCTAGGATATTAAGTTTGGAGATTGTTTTTGACCGCCAACTTAATTTGTTCAACCTGGGCGATACTTCCGGTTTTCTCCTCTCCCTCCCCCCCCTTTTTTCTTTTCTTCCCCTTGTAATTTGAACTTTCTTTCGAAAACTCTACATTCGTTTCTTTCACCTAAGCAATTTCCGCTTGCCTCTCGTTCCATTACCGTAAACGTTGGCGTGACGTTGGCCGAAAATAGAAAAATGTACGAAGCCCGAACTTGGGCGAAAATTGCAAACGCCTTTGCGCCTCGGAGCCGACTCTCATTCTTGATCATGTCGACAATTATCGGTACAAAACGGATAAAAAACGGATCGTTTAAAAGAATCGTTCTTTCCCCTTGTTTCTATCAAAAAGATATTTCGTTTCTTTTCTCATCTCGAGACAAAATATATCCTCCGTTAAATTAGTTGAGAATGAAGAAATTCCATGTTTTAAATTCGCGACGTAGATCTCGAGATTCTCGATAAAGGAACAAAAAAAAAGAAAAAGGAAAAGAAAAGAAGAAGAAGAAGAAGGCCATTGAACAGCGTAAACAGGCGTCGTTTTTCCTCATGCGTCGTTTACCCCCGTAAAAGGAGGCATCAAGCGTGGTTTAAAGCGTGGGATCCGCGCCTCGATGGCGATAAGATGAGGCACGATTTACATATAAACACTGGCAGCGAGACGTTCGCATGCAAATTAAAATAAAGCTACGATTGAATCCCTCGAGGTGGAAATTGTCGCGGAGCAACGACGACGCACGGTGTAGAGCGGAGCGGATTTCACTTTTCCTCTTTTAAGCGAAAACAATTCTCAACCCGTTTCCCGTTTGAACCGGTCGGGTAAGAAACAATTTCGCGACACGAGACGCGTGTCTCGAATACTTGAAACGAGAGACATTTCAGAGATTTGCAAAATGGTTAACGGAAAACGGAAGCTGGTGTACCGCGGAAAAGGTGAAAAGGCTTTTGTCGGGCATACTTCGACTTCCGGAAATGAGCTGCTCGTCTTTGAGCTATCTAGATCTGGAAACGTATCTCGAATTTTCAGCGTGATTGTATTATTATAATTTAATAGAGCGAAATGCCGAAACAAAATTAATCGATCAAAGTGTAGAAAAGTAGTAAGAGATATTTATCTTTTGTTAGAATCTAATATTTTTATAATATAAATTTATGAAAAAAATTTATTAAAATAAAAGACATTATCAATCTTATCCATATTATATCTTTATTATATATCCATTCTTTATATGATAAAGAATTATTATATGATAAAAAAGCAATAATAATGGCAATTCAATGATAATAATAATAATAAGAATGATAATAATTAAAGAGGAAACTTTTTTTGAAAACGTACTTTGTTTTATATTCACTTTGTTCGATAAGTCGATCTGCTCTTCTAGAAATAATATGCTAATTACAGTAATGTTAATTAGGAAGGGAAAATTGAAAATTCTCGTGATTATTCTTTGTATAATTTTTACCGAAAACGCGTAATAATAGAAGAAAAAAGAAAAAGGAAGAAAAAAAAGCAAACGCAGCATCCGTTGATTCGCAAAATGGCTGCAAGCGCTGCAATAAGAAAAATTATTGACGTGACAAGGATGAAGTTGACGGAAAGTATGCTTCTCTTTAAACGACAAATATCTCGAAAATGGAGGAAATGATCGTACGAAAGTAAAAAAAAACCTCTTATCAAGAGAAAGATTCGAAATTTAACTCGATCATAATCATTTTTAGAAAGATATTAATTTTCAAAGTTTCGGTGAATTTAATATTCTATATCTAGAAATTTTAGTCTAGATCTAGCGAAGATCTCTTCTGAAGATCGTTCAAAGCGTATTCGACTTCCTCGAGAAAAGACTTCTTTTCTCTTTCTCTCTCTCTCTCCGCTTTTCATCTTATCAAACGGGTTTTCTAGCGACATTATCTTTCGCGGTGAAAGTGTGTCGTTCCATCTGCGAAATTGTTCTTTATGGGTGCCGAAAAAAAAGAGACATGGTCGAAGAAAGGGACGGAAGAAACATGGAGCGGAAAGATACGTCACGTGATTCTAAACGAGATTGTGCTGAAATCTTCGCGTAATATTTAACATAGTCAAAACGTCGCGTCGAGGAAGATAAAATAAAATCGATAAACGAAGATAAAGGAAAAAATAAAATCTCGAATAAATTTTCCGCTTCTCGAGATAATCAATGATTATACCGTTGTCCTTTTCATTGTTCGCGCCGTAAATCCTAAATGACAATTGATCGACACTCGTCGCCTTGGCGAGTGAATTATCAGAGAATGGTAGAGAAATTAGTCAGCCGTCATCGGATAAAGTTCATTTGTCGACTCTCCCTCGTAACCGGAAACTCGACTCGGATGAATTTGCAAATTTTAGATCGTGTTAGGAAACATGGTAAATCCCTCGTTTGAACAGCGCACAACTTCTGCTGGAAAATTCGTCCCGTTACGAACAAAAGTGGCCCAACACCAAAATCGATATTCCGTTTAACGGAATGCATAATCGATTCAATTAGTCTCGCGCTAATTATTTGTCGAGACTTCGATCCGATAAAGCTATTCCACCCTTGTTATTCTCCCGTGTCGCGGATAGTGGCCGAATACGCGTTAATTAACGAGATATCGATATCATCCATTTTTTTGTTCTATTTTTTTTTGTTTTTTTTTTTTTTTTTTTTTTTTTTTTTTTTTTTTTTTTTTTTAGGGGAGGAAGAGGCAGACGAGGAGCTTGTATTCGCGATATTCGCGGTATTCGTGACGTTCGTGCATCGCGAATAAAAAATTATCGTTTCGTTTGATGATATCTCGTTTATCGATTCGATGCTATCTGCAAAATATGATAAATGGTCGAAAAGTGAGAGTGATTTTTAAAACAGAAGGTTAGAAGAAAGAAAAAAGAAATATTATCGCGGATATTTGAATTATATTATACAAGTATTACATGGAAATTAACTTCAATAAAATCTTCTACTTTTTTATTGGTCGATGGTGAATATTTTGTAATCAAGGGGAAAATAAATATTTGCAAGTTTGCAATTATATTACGATTATTACATTTGCTGAATCGGGTTTGTAATTAGAATAAATACGATCGGGAATTCAAATGTAAAATGTATAAATACACCGAACGAAATATCCTCGTCAGCGTTTTCGATTATTACTACTATTTATTTTCGTGATTACATTATACATCAAATTACCGTTTATCTGGAAAACTTACCGCCGTAATATCGGAGATGAATACAGCGTTAATAACTTTAATAACTTTAACACCATCGCGTGTTAATTTTCTATAATTTATAGAGCGTAATATAATTATCTGTCGTATCCTAATTGTGATGAAACAATCGTCGGAAGATTTCGCTCGAAATAGGTGCGCTTCAATTTAATTCTTCCAACATGATTGTTCGCAATTATTTACAATTTGTACAAACACGATAATCGTTCAAGTATTTATTTATCGAGGTATCTTCTCTTCGACGAAAACGTGAAAGATAATTCAATTTGTGTCCTTCTCCGTTATCTTCCCACGTATATCTTGTGAATTAAAAAACCCAAGCTCTTTTTTATCTCTCGAACGACGCGTATATATATCGGTGGCCGGTGTTGTTGCGCAGCCGCGTGAAGGCACGGTCGAATGCGCAGACAATAATTGTAAATTGACAAATTGCGGCGGTAAAGAGGGCAGAAAGCGGGATCGTGTTGGTTACGGGGAGGGGGGAGAGGCGTGTCAACGGCAAACGGCGCGCGATTAATCAACGAGGCAATTCATCTTAATGATCGAGCTAAGGCAGCTTGCAGCTTTCATGCTCGCAACGTAGGCGCAGTCAGACGTACGAGGTTTTGGCTATACGCGCGACGTGTTTATTACTGATCTCGGTGTACATGACCCGTGTGCACCCATGTTGTTACATAGTATATATAAGCCCATTGCTTTTGCGGTGACTGATTTAATCGGCCGACTCGTTTTCAGTCGACTCGCGCTATCTTAATATTTCATCGTCACGCGAAATATATATCGTGATATATATATATATATATATATATATATATATATATAT